>NC_056687.1:134277399-134577399 GCF_018350215.1 Panthera leo | reverse complement strand
TCATATAGGCTTCGCTTTCCCCAAATATTCAGGTAAAATCAATGAACCAGGAAGATGACCATAGTCCCCCTGTGACTTGCCCTACAACTGAAAGTGTTAAGAATGCCAGAAAAGTAAGGCTCTAACTCGTGCATAAATGAAGAAACTGAGGCTCAGAAAAGTAAAGTCCTTTGGGATTTCTGACGATACTCTACCATCTGCTCCTTTGTACCATATGTAAAGGGCAACTTAGTGATGAAATACTCTGGATTCCATTCAAAAGAACATAAGGAAATATGAAATGGCTGGAAAGTCTGATAAGAGAACACGCTAACAATGGCAGTTACGATTTACTGAGCCCCTGCTAAATATCAGAAATTTGCATATTCATGCATTCATTCAACAAATTTTGTTGAATACTATTCTAGGAATAGCACTGATCCAGCCACTCGGGGATACAACAGATAGCAACATGAGACGTGATCCCTGATTTCTTGGAACTTCAAGCTACTGGGGAAAACCAACATACACCAAACATCACAGTAATAAGATAGTAAGAAATAAATAATAAAAAATGACTGGGACCTGTGATAAAAGCTCTGAAAGGAATTTGGTTTCATGAGAACAACAAAGAAAGATGATCTATGGAGGAGACTCAGCAAAGAAAGGGACACCTGAGCTGAGAGCATGACTCAGCATGCTCAGAATGCTCTCAGAATGAGAGCATTCTGGTGAATAGGAGTTCACCAGAAGGTGAGGGATGAGAGAGTGAGGAAAGAGCATCCCTCACAGAGAAAACAGCATGTGCAAGGGTCCTGTGGTGAGAGAAGGCAAAGCACTTTGGAAGACTTGGGAAGGGGTTAGAGTGGCTGGAACAGAAGTAGACTGGAGGGGCAGACAAAGGCCAGGCATTTATAAGATCTAACCTTTATAACCACCTTACATGGAGGGTGTTTAAGAACTGGAGAGTGTGATGCTAAGTGAAATAAGCCATACAGAGAGAGACAGATACCATATGTTCTCACTCTTATGTGGATCCTGAGAAACTTAACAGAAACCCATGGGGGAGGGGAAGGAAAAAAAAAAAAGAGGTTAGAGTGGGAGAGAGCCAAAGCATAAGAGACTCTTAAAAACTGAGAACAAGCTGAGGGTTGATGGGGGAGGGAGGGTGGGTGATGGGTATTGAGGAGGGCACCTTTTGGGATGAGCACTGGGTGTTGTATGGAAACCAATCTGACAATAAATTTCATATATTGAAAAAAAATAAGATTCCATTTTATACATGAGAAAACCATGGCTCAGAATTTATATAACATAATCAAAGGTCACATCACTAGTAAGTGGCTGAGTGGAAATAAAGCAAATCCGCTTCCCTGGATTATCCCATTATATGCCCTGCCACTGCTCATAAGTGCTCAGAGTGGACAGAGGATTTTTAGAAAGTTGTCTATTATGTCTCCATGTGGGTTATACATCCCTGCTGCATCATACCAGTAAGCACCATGCTTGGGAGCTTAGGCTGCAGAGTGGACCAGTGTTGAATGGAATGCAAGAGAAACTCACTCAGAAGCCTCTAAATGAACCAGAGTCAAAGAGCAATGAAACAAGGAGAGAACAGCTATAGAACAGCTAAGGCAGCCAGTGCATCCTAAAATCTACTTGGAATTTTCATATTGTCACAAAGAACTTTTTTTTTATCATGACGATGTTTTTAGCTCCACTTAACAAAACACTCAGCTTTAAGTGGTTTAAGCAACGAAGACATTTTACTATTTCACATAACACAAGTGCCAAAGGAAGATGGCTCCGGTGATGGTCCATTCAGAGACTCAGTGAAACTATCAAGGACCAACTTTTTTCTGCCCTACCACCCTTAGCTTATTTCTTTTCCTCAATGGGCTTCCACAAGAAAGTTGGTCATAAGAAAGCTACCACAATTTGGGTTCTGCTTGCACACTGGACAATAACCAGCCAGAAAAGGCCATTTCTTCCTGATGTTTCCTTTTTCAGAGTGAGGAAACATTTTCCCAAATGTCTCTGCACCAAAAGACTTCTCCTCAGATATCAGTAGACAAAACTGGGTCACCTGCCCACTGCACACCATTAACTGTCTAGGGCAAAGAGAAGACCACACATGGCTTAGAATAATCAGGATTACCCCCCAAGGTGGGGATAATGTCACCTGAAAGGCAATTATATGAACAAAGTTGGAGTTCTGTTAGCAAAACAGTAGGGGGGCTTATTTGAGGTAATCAATAGTATTGTTTCCAAGTTACTTGACTTGTTCAGAAAAAGTCTCACCTTTGGGAAAGCAGGAATTCAGTGACATCAGGTTCACTGATGGTGTTCCCAATCAGTTCAATGTGGTAAAAATAAAACAATAAACAGGGGTGCCTGGGTGACTCAGTCAGTTAAGCGTCCAACTTTGGCTCAGAACATGATCTTATGGTTCGTGAGTTCGATGCCTGCATCAGGCTCTGTGCTGACAGCTCAGAGCCTGGAGCCTGCTTTGGATCCTGTGTCACCCTCTCTATCTGTTCCTCCCCCACTCGCACTCTGTCTCTCTCTCTCAAAATAAATAAAGATTAAAAAATAATAGTAATAAACAATGGGTAGGAAGAAGACAGTCTAACTTTGCATCCTAGATCTCTTCATGCGAGGGCAAAAGAACAAGACCAAATCCTAGGCGGGGGGCCGGGGCCATCCGTGACAACTGTGAAGAAGTCATCAAACCTGCAATTGTATCCGGTGCCCAAGTTAACCCACCACACATGAGGGTCAACCACACATTCAGGCCAAGGATGGGGTTTAGATGATCCCAAGAGTCCATTATCAATCAGTGGGAAGAAAATCACAGTGCAATTGGCAAGTCTTTCTGCTTCCTTTTCAGGGTACCAGGGAGAGTTATAAACATTAATTAGGAAAAACCTGTGACCTTCCTGAGATGATAGCGGGTCTGGAATCACAACGGCCCATTACAATTAGCCCAGAGGACGAACAGGCAGGCCACCTAGCACCTTTCCTGAGATTCAATGGCAAATGACATTGAAGCTCAACAAACTAGTGGGTAACTCACAAACCACTTTCAGACATTAAAAAAAAAGTCATATGCATCTGAATTGCAAACAGAACCCCCAGCAAACTTGTAGTCAGGGCTCTTGTGTAATGTCACACCCCCTGTCCTCTGCAGACAACATCTCCACTCAGACTCACTTGATAATTCCTATAGGGTAACTCTGGAGTTTCTGGTAACTATTTATTTTTTTAGAAAAGCTACTCATCTATAGTATAGCATGAAGTAAAAGTAAAAGCAAGGGTTTAGGAGTCAGATGTTGGGTAGAATATTGCCTCTACTATTTACTGGCTGTGTGACCTACTCCTCTCCAAGCCTCAATTTCCTCCTCTATACTATGGGAAATCTTTGGATGAGATCGTGAGGACTGAATGAGAGAATAACAATTCAGTGCTGTAGACAGTGTCTGACACGCAGTAAGTATTCAATAACTGCAAGGCCATATAATAGGGGAGGAGTCATGCCATAGATATCATAACAAGGAGCAGGATCAGACAGACACACACATGTGGAAAGAAACAAATTCTCAGAAAATGAGGATCCTAGGATCAGCAGATGACAGAGGTGAAAGAGGCCTCAAGATGACACAGAACTACTTTCTCATACTATGCTCAAAGTATAGTGAAGTCTTCTCATCCCCCAGAAATTAAGAGAGGTTGACATCCCTAGAAAACTTCTATAGGTTCATTCTATGGTTGCAATATTGTAAACAAGCCCTTGAATCCCACGATGTGACATGTCTCACCATTAATCACTCTTTAAGTCTCCATTCATACACCCATCACACATTTCCTGGATATGTACTATGGGTCAGTAGCCATAGAGGAGATTTTAAGGCCCCATGCTTGGCATTTTAAATACTTAATGGTGACCCTAAAGATTAACTACTACTAACTCCATTTAAATGTGAGACCATCAGAAAGGCTGGTTATATCTCAAAACCACAGCTTATGAGTTTTAGAGATCAGATTTGAACCCCTGTCTATCTATGTATTGCCACAAAAATGTTGCCAACAAACCACCCCAAATATCAGTAGCTTAAATTTACATTCATTTATTCTCAGTGAGTGATCTGTAGGTCAGCTTCGGGCCATTTGGTCCAGGTTGGGCTTGATTCAGAGTGCCTCTGCTCCCAGTATCTGTCATCTTTCTGGGAACATCAGGCTACCTTGGGTATATTGTTCTTATGAGCATGGCATATACCCAGAAGGGCAACTCCGGGTGTGCAAGCACCTTTCAAACTTGGTTGAATCATCTATGCTAGACTCCACTGGCCAAAGAAAGCTATATGGACAAACACAGGGAAGTCAGAGGAATATACTCTAGCTTTGAGTGAACTGCCAAGTAATATGGCGAAAGGGTGAAGAATTGGGGCCATTCAGGTAATCTACCAGAGCCTGAGTCTGACCTCAAAGCCTGCACACTTTCCTCCATCCTGCCAGCCTCCCAACATAAGTGAATAAATACAATGCCCTGTAAATCTCCAACAGAAATACATCTAAGATGCTGGGAAAGTATGGTGGAAGGGACGTATCACTCAGCTGAGGGAGACAGAGAGGAGGTACAACAATGACCGCCAAGAGCATGTAATTAGATGTCAATGTCTCCTAGCTGAGACAAGGTGCGGGACAGGCATGAAAATGCCAAGCTCTGGCTTCAGCAAGCCCATCACAAGGGGGGAAACTTGGGAAGTGGAAGAGGCTTTTGATGATTCAGATTAAACCAGGACACAAGCAACAATGGGAACTGAAACTCTCTGTGGTTTGCCTAAGCCCAGGCATCAGTGCCCTGGAGAGATGGACGTTACGATCAGTTACACAATTTCATCAAACTCCACACTGTAACCTTTAGGTAAAACCAGAAATAATAATTCACTGGTAGAAGTTTCACAGCTAGAGGTGGGCCCAAAACTCTGACAGAAGAGTGGCATCCAGTGGCCAAGGGTTAATTTGCAATAAGCCACAGCTGCAACAGACAGATACGGCAGTTGCTGGCTAACCACACCCCCTTGGAGGTTCAGCAGACCACAACCTGGGGCCTGCAAAGGAGAAGGCTCAGCCAACGACAAAGACAGATAGGGTCACCCTCCTCCTGGAAGACCAGAGGAAAACTTCTGAGTTTCCTTCACTCCTGGTGTTTCAGTTTTTGGTTAGGGAGATGCATCTAAAGCTTGTGACATAATTAGAGAACAGCAAGACCATTGAGCATTGAATTATGTGACACCGATGCCAGTTGCTGTGATGCATCAGAGCAGTGGTTCTCAGGGTGGACCGGCAGCGTCAGCATCCCCTGGGAACTCATTAGAAATGCACACCCTCAGCTCCCACCCCAGGTCTCCTGAATCAGAAGTTCTGAGGGTGGAACCCAACCATCCGTGTTTACACAAGCGCTCCAGGTGATTCTTAGAACCACTGCGTCAGAGCAGTGAGGGGGAGGTTCCCTAGAGGAAGTACAGCTTCTGGTGAATCTTGAAGAAACTGGATAATGGGAAAGATCTTGTGTAAATCAATCCTCTCCTGAGGCAGAGCAGCCACCATGAGAGTGACCCACTTAAGGACCACTTAGCTGACTACCTGAACAAAGGACAGGGTGTTCCGGGTGGTGGAAACAAGATTAACTAGATCGAGTGCAGTGTGGTTTTAGAAAATCTTGAAAACCGGGCACAAAAATGTTTAGACTTCTTGCAATGCAACATTAGAGTAAAAATCCTGGAGTGTGGAAAGGGCAAGAGGATAGGAGAAACAGAGAACAACAACTCAATTGAGCATATCCTCCAAAAGTAGTACCATCTTTTGAAACAACATTAAAGGACACAGTATGAAAGCAAGAGCCAGCTGTCCAATAAGCAACTATCTATCAGTGGTTAGACAAGGAGACCCAAAAAGAAGTCAAAGAATGTCACCTTTGTTTAGTGCCCTTCCCCATCTCCTGTCCTACAACACCTCCTCCCCACCATGGTGACAACTGTGAGCGAAAGGATTTAAAGAAAGGTAAGTGAGGCAGCAATACAAAGACCAGACTGAAAGTGTGAGAGGCATTCTGGTTCTGGAAGCAGCTTCTAAACTCCCTTTTTAGAAACTACTGATAATTTTATGGGGATTAGAAACTGAATTTTCTATTTTAATTAATTTAATTATAAATGTAAGTAGACACATGTGGCTAGTGGCTACCATATTGGACAGTATAGTTCTAGATTACTGAAAAATTTTGAAAGCTTCCAAATTCTTTTTTTTTAAGATTAGCCTAGCCTTGGTCCCAAAACCCAACAACGTGAGCACAAAAAACACACACATCTCGACCAACTTAAAATTACTACAGTATTTGCAGAAAAGCTTATTAATGTGATTCATTGCATTAACAGGTTAAAAAGAAAAGATGACCGGGGGGGGGGGGGGGATAAAAAAAAAAAAGAAAAGATGATCTTGATAAACACCAATAAGATGTCTGATAAAACTCAAAATAAAGTCCTGATTTTTTTAAAGAAAAATCTCTTACTAAATCAGAAATAAAAGGCTATTTCTTTAATACTACAACAAGTAGCTATCAAAAATAAACTATAAGCAACTATAAGCAATTCCTATTGATGAAATACTAGAAGCAGTCCATTAAAGAACAAGAAAAATACATTCCCAATGATTGTCATTGTTTTGACAGTGTTTGCCAATCTTATACAAGAGAAAAATGAAATCATACAAATACATGGAAGAAATGAAATGATCATTATTTGCAGATGATTTTATTGCTACTCCAAAAACCAAAGAAAATGAACAATTAAAACAAATATGAAATATCAGCAGGTTGTCAAACAGGACACGTTTAATAATATCCCCACTCCCTACCCCCAGTCTTTAGAACCCTGATAACAGAGACCTGTCTACTCTCATTCATCACTTTATTTTTAGCACCTACTAGAGTCTCTAGAATATGGAAAATACAATAAATATTTGTTGAATTGACTGACCGATTGACTAAAAAGTCTGGAAATTCTGAACGTAGGATGTTATTGTTTACCCACAGAACTAGTTTTTGAACTATATTTGGTAGAATCCTAGTAATCTGGACTGTTATGACAGCAATTACAGATGAGGGCCAGTAGAAAAGGCACGAAGGGAGAAGCCAGCCCCTCTGCTCTCGCCTAATTTTTTTATGTTACGGTACTATGTAAAAATCTATTTGCAAACACTGAGGTTATTATTCTATTTTCTAAAAAATAATTTTAATTACCACAGTATATATAGGACTTTGAATATGATTACAAACAAGTAGTATCTTATATAATAAAATGTAAATTTAGTTACCTCACAATTTGCACCTCTACTCCCGGACCCATTAAATTTCTTAGGTTGCTAATGTGGATTTTATCTCTGATTTCTCAGAATAGTTTGGTCCGTTTTTCCTGTCATTGCTGTAAAACAAAACATACCACCCATACATTAAACCCATAAAAAAAGGACTATTTTGCAAGTGACCAACCATCTCACCCTTCACCATGAGATTTGACTCTGGAAAGGTACAAAGACGGACTTTCTTATCGCTAGGAACCACATCTTGGGTCACAAATCAAACTTCAACTAACTTAAAAGAATTTTTTGAAGTTCATTCATTTCCAGAAAGAGAGAGCATGAACAAGTAGGAGAGGGGCAGAGAAAAAGAGTGAGAGAGAGAGAGAGAGAGAGAGAGAGAGAGAGAGAGAGAGAGAAACTCCCAAGTAAGCTCTGACTCAGATCCTGAACTCACAAACCGCAAAATCATGACCTAAGCCGAAGTAGGACGCTACTGAGTCACCCAGGCGCTCCTAACTTAAAAGAATTTAAATCATTTTTCTGTGTCTTCTTCAATTTCGTTCATTAGCTTCCTATGGTTTTCAGTGTACAGATTTTTCACCTCTTTGGTTAGATTTATTCCTAGCTATTTTATGGGTTTTGGTGCAATTGTAAATGGGATCGATTCCTTGATTTCTCTTTATGTTGCTTCATTATTGGTGTATAGAAATGCAACCAATTTCTGTGCATTGATTTTTTTATCTTGCAACTTTGCTGAATTCATGAATCAATTCTAGCAGTTTTTTGGTGGAATCCTTTGGGTTTTCCATATAGAGTATCATGTCATCTGCAAAGAGTGAAAGTTTGACCTCCTCCTGGCCGATTTGGATGCCTTTTATTTCTTTGTGTTGTCTGATTGCAGAGGCTAAGACTTCCAATACTATGTTGAATAACAGTGCTGAGAGTGGACATCCCTGTCTTATTCCTGACCTTAGGGGGAAAGCTCTCAGTTTTTCCCCATTGAGGATGATATTAGCGGTGGGTCTCTCTTATATGGCTTCTATCATCTTGGCTAAAATTAACAATTCAAGCAACAACAGATGTTGGCAAGGATGCGGAGAAAGGGGAATGCTTTTGCACTGCTGGTGGGAATGCAAACTGGTGCAGCTACTCTGGAAAACAGTATGCAGATTCCTCAAAAAATTAAAAATAAAACTACTCCACAACCCATCAATTGTACTACTACGTATATATTCAAGGGATCTAGGGATATAGGTGTGCTGTTTCAAAGGAGCACATGCACCCCAATGTTTACAGCAGCACTATCAACAATAGCCAAACTATGGAAAGAGCCCAAGAGTCCATCAACAGATGAATGGAAAAAGAAGATGTGGTATATATATACAATGGGGTACTACTCGGCAATCAAAAAGAATGAAATCTTGCCATTTGCAACAATGTGAATAGAACTAGAGGGTATTAAGTGAAATTAGTCAGAGAAAGACAAATATCATATGACTTCACTCATATGTGAAATTTAAGATACAAAATAGATGAACATAGGGAAAGGGAAGCAAAAATTATATAAAAACCGGGAGGGGGACAAAACATAAGAGACTCTTAAATACAGAGAACAAACTAAGTGTTGCTATTGGGGTTGTGCATGGGGGGATGGGCTAAAAGGGCAAGAGGCATTAAGGAAGACACTTGTTTGGATGAATACTGTGTGTTATACATAGGGGATGAATCACTGAATTCTACTCCTGAAATTGTTATTGCACTATATGCTAACTAACCTGGATATAAATAAAAAAATAAATTTTTTTAATTTAAAAAAAGAATTTAAATCATGCAAAATATATTCTCTGACCGTCATAGAATTAAACTACAAATTAATAACAGAAGAATAATAGGAAAATTTCCAAACACTTAGAAAATGAACACATACTTCTAATCCAAGGGGAAAAGGAAAAGAAATTCCCAATTATAAAATATTTTAAATGTAATAAGATTTTCAGAGAGAAATTCATAGTATTAAATTCTTGTGTCAAAAAAAAAGGAGCATTCTTAGGGGTGCCTGTGTGACTCAGTCGTTAGGCATCTGAATTCAGTTCAGGTCATGCTCTCACACTTCGTGACTTCCAGTCCCACATCCGTGAGCTCGAGCCCCGCTTCATGTGAGCACGAGCCCTGGGTGAGCTACACTTCTATCTCTTTCTCTCTCCCTTTCTCTCTCTCTCTGCCCCTGATGGGATTCTCTCTCTCTCTCTCTCTCTCTCTCTCTACCCCTCGCTCACTTGTGCCCTCTCTAAAAAAAAAAAAAAAAAAAAAGAAAAGATTCTCAAGTCTCCAAGAAACTAGAAAAGAGCACAATAAGCCTCATTTAAGTTAAAAAAATGAAATAACAAAGATAAGAGCAGAAATCAACAAAATTGAAAGCAGAAAAACAATAGAGAAAATGGATGAAACAAACTAAGATGAAATTAACCACTCTTTGAAAATTGTAAACTACCAAAACTCATGCAAAACAAAATAGATAATCCAAAGAGCCCTAAAAGTATTAAAGAGATTGAATTTGTAGAAAAGAAAAGAAATCTCCAGGCCTACATGGTTTCACTGGCAAATTCCACAAAGGAGAAATGACACCAATCCTACCCATTCTCTTCCAGAAAATAGAAATGGAGAGAACCTGCCCCAACTAATTTTACAAGCCCAGAATTACTCTTATACCAAAACCAGGTGAAGATATTTCAAAAAATAAAATCACACCCCAGTACCTCTCATGAAAATAGGCATAAAATTCCTTAACAAAATATTAGGAAATCCAACACTTTACAAAAAGAATAATACAACACAACCAAGGGGATTTATCCTGGGAAAGTACGACTGATCTAGTATTCACAAATCAGTATAATTCACTATATTCACAGCCTAAAAAAAAAAACAAACAACAACAACAACAACAAAAAAAAACCCACATGTGGTCATACAATAGATTCAGAAAAAATTTTTCACAAAATATAATATATGTTCATGATATCTTAAAATCTCCCAGTAAACTAGGAATAAGGGAAGTTCCTCAAAATTATTATAAAGGACATACACACACAAAAAAATCTTCAGCTAACATCAAACAATAATGCAAAACTGCATGTTTTCTACCTATAATCAGAGACAAGACAAGGATGTCAGTTCTCACCACTCCTACTCAACATTGTCCCAGAAGTCATAGCCAGTGTAATAAGGGTCAGAAAAAGAAAGAAAAGACATATAGATTGGAAAAGGGGAGATAAAACTGACCCATTCACTAACAACATGATTGTGTATGTAAAAGATTCCAAGGAACCTATTAAGAAAGAGGGCAAGGGAGGGAGGGAAGAAAGGAGGGAGGGAGGCAGGGAGGGAGGAAGAAGGAAAGATAAGTTTCTAGAATTAATGAACTTAGCAGGACTGCACTACAAGATTAACATATAAAAATCTATTGCATTTTTTCTCCCTAAGTCGTAGCTTCCTCATCTGTAAATTGGGAAAACAATAGAATTTGCCTATAAGTTTGTTGTGAGAATTAAACAATTAATATATGCAAGCCATATAACCTTGTACAGTGAAAGCACTTGACAAAAGTTAGCTGTCACTTACTATTATTAGGCATACAAAGGAGAGGCAGATGCATGTGAAGTTGATGTGAAAAGACCTATGGATTTTACAGGCTAAAATCTCAGTAAGGTCAGCAGATCTAGGTGCTAAAAACCACCAAAGCAATCTTGAGACTTTATTCTGAGTTCTGCAAAGTAAGAATATATTAAGCATATATCAGGCCCCAAATTTGAGTTCTCTGTTCAAGTTTTGGGTGCCACATCTTAACAAGTACATTGAAAAAACCCTGTAGCTTTTTAAGGGAGTATGGGCAGAAAGATGAAGATTTGGAAAACTATGCCATGATTGTAGTGGAGGTGGGGAGGTGGTACGGATGGGGGGGGGGGGAAGGCCGGGGGGGGCTCTTACAATGAAAATACAATGGCTTCACAACTGCAAGATAGCTGATCACAAATATGTTATATGGAATGGTAGTAAACATTGTCCAGAGAATAAACCTATGACCAGAAAGTAGACAGTATATACTTATTAAATTTAATATTAGATATAACAATTAAAACTCCTTTTGACTGTAACCAGTTACCTTGCAGAGTACATGGGGATTATAATTTGACCCCATAATATAGATGAAGGAAATTAAGGCTAAAACTAAAGTATTTGAGCAACACCTGGGTGGCTCAGTTGGTTAAGCATCCAACTCATGATTTCAGCTCATGCTGTGATCTCATGGTCATGAGACCGAGCCCCGGCTCAGGCTCCATGCCAGGCATGGAGCCTGCTTGAGATTCCCTCTCTCTCTCCCTCTGTTCCTCCCCTCCTCATGTTCTCTCTCTCTCTCTCTCAAAAAAAAAAAAAAATTAAAGTATTTGATCAAAATCTCAAAGCTAGCCAATACAGAGTCATGATTTAAATCTTGGCCTTTTGACTCTACACAGTGATTGTCATGGTCCTTCAGTAAGTTCAGGGATAGGCTAGGACTAGAGCCCACAGTCTTTGGGTCTGCTGTTTGGTCCAGTGGTCTGGGCCTCATGGATATGCCTGGAGTCAAAATGCAACTGTTTTGAAGCAACTTTCTAACTATGTTGGAGTTAGTCCACAGTATAAATCCTGAGCTTAAATTCATAGAGGTGCAGAATCTAACATCCAGCTAACTAGAGCTATCCACCAAATGAATGTGGGGTAGGGTGATGGGGTGTGAGCAGATGCTATTGATGTTTTTTGCAAAGTGTTTGAAAACCCACTGTGAATATTGATGCCAAGAGCTTGTTGCTGGCTCTTAGAAACAAACAGAAGATGTAACAGCCATTTTTTTCCCTCAATACAGGATACTGTTAGCCAAATGCAGAATTTCAGTTTGATTAAGAAACACAAGTCCATCATACATTTGCTCCTATTGTTAAAATGTGGTTGTTGATGCCTTGGGAGTGGACTCTCCTGAAAGGTTATACTAACCCCAGCATACAGAGGCCCAGGCAGCCAAGCCAGATGAGTGACAATGCCGTGTCCTGACAGCCGGATCAGCCAATGAATGGATTTTTAAATGATTATTCAATCCCTTCCAACAGAACCTCATTAGCTGTGACCATTGTCACCCTCTATCCTGCCAGTGAGTTGGGTTTTCAGTTCAGTGGAAGCTTAGAATTTTCTTACTCATGCAGGCAGATTAAAGCTCTCAACTAACTCAGGTGTAACTTATTTAATTCACCACCCAACTAATTACTGCAGATGCAGATAAGCCAGGCTAAGAGGAAAGAATCCACTTTCTAACACAAAACAAAGAGCAAGTAAGCATGTTTCTAAATACCCAGCAAAGGATGTGTCAGATGGCAGACATTTTTAAAAAACAACCAAATGCTCCAAATAACTTCAAAAATCAATGAATTCTAAGAGGTCAAAAATTACAGCATGTTCTCTGTACATTTGGGGTCTACCTGGTTCAACTTTGAATGCCATTTAATAATGAAAGTAGATCAACTGTTTCAATCAAGTAAAATTCAAATTCAACCTGTTCTCACACAATTCCATTCTAAACCAGGTATTTTTTTTTCTCCCCAAAATTGGGCTTGATTAGCAGTGAATAAAGTATGGAGACTAGAATCAAGGACATTTTTTAAATGTGAACTCTGTCGTTCAAAGAGGTTAACTTTGAAATATGAACTTATTTGAATGTCTTTTGCTCCAACAAATATTAACTGGATGTATCTTATTGTGGTAAAAAAAAATTGTTCCAAAGGGAGATAATTTTAAAAATCAGATTTTTTTTTTTTTGGACTGGTTATTTTCTCAAGAGGCATATTCAGGAATAAGTTATTTGAGCATATATTTTGAAAAAATATAAAACCAATCTCAAATACCATTAAAATAATTCATTTTTGGGGGCACCTGGGTGGCTCAGTCGGTTAAGCGGCCGACTTCAGCTCAGGTCATGATTTCGCGCTCCGTGAGTTCGACCCCCGCGTCGGGCTCTGTGTTGACAGCTCAGAGCCTGGAGCCTGTTTCAGATTCTGTGCCTCCCTCTCTCTCTGACCCTCCCCCATTCATGCTCTGTCTCTTTCTGTCTCAAAAATAAATAAACGTTAAAAAAAAATTTTTTTAATAATTCATTTTTTTCATTTTCAAAGGTTATGGACTGAATAAAAGTTTTAATCTTGGCAGAAAATGGTATTCTTACTTAGGGAAGGAAATCTCTCACACAATTTTTTTCTGTTTCATAAGTGACAACTACATGGTAACATTATAGTCATCATATTCCTACAAATTCTCCACTGTGAAATGTTTGGGGAAATATTTCATGGCCCCATTGTACAAGACTACAACCGATCCTGAGAAGTATGGCCAAGGGGAGTAACCCTGACCATTAGAAAAATTACCAGCTCCACCATTCACTGAGTGTGTGACCTTAACAAATCTCTCAGTCTCTGAGCCGCAGTTTCTTCATCTGTAGCATATTATAGCCCTTTCATAACATGTAGCGCAACTAAACAGAGATAAGCCTTAATAAGCCAAAATTCCATTAAAATGACCAGGTCATAGGAAGCTAATCACTAGAATCTTAACTCATAATCACATTATTGAAACCCATTGAGTCTGGATTTCTATGTACTATATGACAGAACACAAGAGATGCTTGAAATTAGTATTTGCAATATCCACAAAGGAATGTGTTCCAAATAACTGAGTTTTGTTTCTGTAGAAAGAACTATAGATGACTTAACACACTCATAATGAACCAGATACCAGCCTCAGATTCTCCCTCCTCTTTCTCTCTCCCTCCCTTCCTCTCTCCTTCCCCCACCCCTCCCATCTCACCTGAGGGCTCAGTGACTCTGCATTTTCTTGGGGGTGTAAAAGCAGCAGGCTACCCAACCATGGGACAACAGGAGAGGTGTTTTTAAGCTCTCTTTGGTATAAATCTACATCCAGCTTGGAGAAAGAAACCACCAACAACCATTGCTCTGAAACATGGGTGCTGTGACCCTTTCTGGAGAACATCATTAAAAATTTCCTCAGCAATCATTACTCAAAATATTTCCCCAAATTTATTCTCCAGAGTCAAATCAAAAAAAAAGAAATATTCGGGGCACCTGAGTGGCTCAGTTGGTTGAGTGGCCGACTTTGGCTCAGGTCATGATCTCGCTGTTTGTGGGTTCGGGTCCCGCGTGGGGCTCTATGGCTGACGGCTCGGAGCCTAGAGCCTGCTTCGGATTCTGTGTCTGCCTCTCTCTCTGCTCCTCCCCCACTAACGCTCTGTCTCTGTCTCTCAAAAATAAGTAAACATAAAAAAAAATTTTTTTTTAATTCATCGAGAAAAAACCAGGTAAGGGAGCTTAGTGACTAAACGCTTGGGAAACCTTACACACTTTACTCCCTTCTTAGAAATTCTTAATTTCTCTTAGTTTAAAGGAACTAATATTTGCAGGAAATAAATCTGTTTGACTTTGCTCAACCAGGTACTTCCCAAACACATTTGACTTTGTCCTCATGCTATTTAGAAATCCTACTTTAATATTCCACCAAACACATTTAGCAAATTCCGATTCAGTCACTTGGTGCCCAGCATCACGTGGACCATCACCAGAGGAACCTTGTTTAAGGCAACAGGAAAATATCAAGAAACTAGAAATTAAAGAACACGCTTCTAAATATTCCCTGGGTTGAAGAGGGGGTCTCAAAGGAAATTTTTCCTTATCCTTGGACTTTAGAAAATTCACCAGACTGGTTTGTCAATAATTACTATTTTCATAATTCCCAGTTTAAAAATGTTGCCTGAATCATAGCAAACTCTTCCAATTCACTGGCCCGAAGTTGTTCTGTTGTGGTTTTAATGTAAGTTTTCTTCTTACATTGTTCCCTGTTACTTTAATTATTGTTCGTCTGCTTTCTTTCCACCAGCTCTTCTCTCCTAGTCAGTTTGACCATATCTTTTCCTCTGTGTTCTTAGTGACTACTGAAGGTTTGTCCTTTAAATCAGTAATTTTGAGCGGGGAAGGAGGTTTGCAACCAGCAATGTGATTCTGTGCAACCAATGAAGATGTATATTACTATCTGCACCTTAGCCAGTTCCCTTTTACTCCCACCCTGCAACATCAGAAGGTGTAGGAAGAACTACATGGGGTGATGCCCTAGCCTGGCATCTAGACATAGCAAACATGCAAGAAGTGGCAGCTATTGTAGTTATTATTCCAACTTATACAAGTAGTTGAGTATCCACAAACGAACTAAAGTAATGCTTTTTCAATAAAAAAGAGGACGCAGAGGCACCTGAGTGGCTCAGTCGGTTAAGCACTGGACTCTTGATCTCAGCTCAGGTCATGATGTCACGGTTCATGCATGAGTTCGAGCCCTGCGCCCATCTCCCTGCTGACAGTGCAGAGTCTGCTTGGGATCCTCTCTCTCCCTCTCTCTGCCCCTCCCCCACATGCACATGCATGCTCTCTCTCTCGAAATAAATAAATACACTTACAAAAGAAAGAAAGAGTATGCAAAACTAAAGTCACAAGTGAATTCTCCTAGTAGACAAAAAAAAAAAAAAGAATGATAGCCATTATGTTTTTTCACATAATTTAGAAAGTAAAAACAATAGGCAGAAAAAAATAGAGGCAGGAGCAAGAATCATCATCCCTCAACATTACTGGCATGTCCACTGTTCAAGAGAGTCCCTGACTTCTTCTCACCCTACCACTCTGTGTTCTTCTGTGAGTTCCAGATAGCAAATAGTAGATTATGGCTCTAGGTTGCTGTTTCTATCAGGAGCAAATAATCAGAGAACTCTAGCTTTAAAAAATACATTTGTTCAAAAAAAAAAAAATGAGAGTGAGAAAACGATACCATAAGAAAACTGCTTTTCACGGCCGCATAACCCCAGCAATAGAACAGTAATGGCTGTTAAATAGTAGCCTAATCCTACAAGTGAACAAATCATTGAAAATTTCAAAGTGGCAGCTTTGATTTGAAGATTCACCTCATTGACTATCTAATTCATTCCTAATGACATAATCATTGGTGAACAGTAAACGCAATTCAGAGGGTCAGAACTCTCCTATTAGTCATTAGCTTTTATAACCAGAGTGCTGTTTTACTACTGAGCCTTGTATTTTACTATTTAGAAGAAGGAAGTATCCCCATTTCCAAGGTGATGGTTATCGAAGTGCTGCCACAAACTGTACATGGTTATTACAGCACAAATAGCTGTTTGAGATACACACAAAATACATTCAAATCGATTCCACCAAAAAAAAATTTTTTTTGCAAATAAAACTCAGCTAGAGATAAATTAATTACCTTATTATGTTCCACAAGGAAAACAAGTGTTAGATACCCTGCTGCATTGTTTGTGGTAAGCAATCAATATTTTACTGTCTAACCATATTTAACTTTACGTGTATATCTAAATCCCTTTCTACTAGGAATTCTAATACAATACTCTAAGCATAACTCATGGCCATATTCAGGTAAATTAAAGATTCCCTGAAATACACCACACGAAGGAAGTCATATTTTATCTGCATCTGTTTCTCTTATTCATTACCTAATCCTTCAACCCCCAATTCCCTCCACAGTTCTTTATTAATTTAAACAAAACATGTTCAGTTGGACTTTTCTCGGTTAGGCATAAATTTGTACACTTACCCTATCACAGACCATTAACAAAACCCAAAAAATTTTATATAGTGAGTACTTATAACAAAGTGGGTTTCTAAAATGTAATGTGATTAATTAGGGAATCGCACTTGCTTGTATTAAGCTCCTTTGGAAGGTTTGCTTATAGATTCAACTGCCTGTAGCTCAAATATTGATCTGTTTCCTGGATTCTGAAGATGGATGGTACCAGACTATAATGTTTGGATTTGCAATAGTTAACCTGAAAGCCTTTTTAAAGGTAGCCAGAGAAATTGTTGAGTGATAAACGTCAAGAGCTCTTTAACCATGGGAAATGTGTTCATACTTACTGGTGTGTGTGTGTGTGTGTGTGTGTGTGTGTGTGTGTGTGTGCGTGTGTGTGTCTTTGAGTGTTTATTTCAAATTTGTTATCCATGCTTCTATATTTCAAAATCCAATAAATGGACTAATGCTAAAAAAGGGATAGTGGTGAAATAGAAAAAATGCATAGCAATGTTGGTTTTAGTTTTAATGTATTAATGTGTATTAATGTGTATTTATTATGTATTATTAATGTGTATTAATGTGTATTAATGTGATGAATCCTAAGAGAGGGGAGTGAGGGAAACCTATCTTTTGTGTTACCTTGAAGCTACCGGACTTGGTTTATTTTATTTTATAACTTGTAAGATTAAAGATCAACGCTCATTTGGCTTTACACTTAATGTTTAAATTTAACAAATACCCTCATCTCCATGCCCGTATTACTGCTATTTCCCTTTCTCAAAATTCTGAAGCTGAGTATTCCGAGAGCATGTTTCTCAGTAAACTATAAAATCTATACTAATATTAGATATTACCAAGGGTTGCCAACAAAGTCTCAGAGAAAATCAATAGGTCAATAGCCTTTACCTCATCCATCCCAACTGTGCACAAAACCCTGTCCTACCTCATCTGCAGAAACACCAAAGAAGGTGTTGATTGGAATTAGTACTCCATTCATTAATCCAGTCACATTAATAAAAACAAATTATTCAATAGGTGGAGAGTATATCTCTGAGCAATGCCATCGTATAATATTAACGATAATATTTTATAACCCTCAGAGGCAAAGAACAGTCCGTCTATCAATGGAAAGCCCTTTTGCAGATTTTTCCACGGGCAATAAATTCTTGACCTGGTGCTTTTTCTAAATAAATAAATAAGTAAATAAACTCTTATTGGAGGTGTTAGGGAGAAATGTGGAAGTTTTTGCCAGGGCTAGAAGTTACTACTTCTCCTTTCTCATGCCTTAAAAAAAATACAGTAAAGATTTTGCCAAAAAAAAAGCCTTCAGGAATAATTCAACCCCAATTATTATAACCTAGGCAACACTCACAAATAACATATTTTATAATGTAAAAATACCAATAACATATTACATGAAACTGAGTTCTGAAACCTCAACTGTCTACAGCTCTTAGGAGGGAAGTGATTCATCAGCACTGTTATCTTCTGGCACCAGAAATTATTTCTCAGTCTCTTATCCTTTATTTCCAATAAATACTTACTTGTTTGGAATCACTTCAGCAATGAAGATCATGGATAAGGGAGAATACATACCTTAAACTGGAGCCTCTCCTTATTCTTTACCAAAAAAAGCCTTGGACAAGTGACCACATTCTGTGGACTTCTCGTAAAAACCACCTGACCTACCATAACTCTCCTTCTCTCTATAGGCTCCCTAGTCTATGTGGAATAGCAGCTCTTAACATTTCCTCATTTTCAATAAATCCAATTAACCTTGACCTTTTTGCTGCCCTGTCTGGTTTAATCACATCTTGCCAATAAGTGAGGTCCAGAGAATTCCTGAAAAGTCATGATGAACCCCAAGAAATTCCAAGATAGGATTTTAACAAACATAATATAAGATGCAAATCATTCTAATCATTTTAATAGGGGTCAATAAAAGAGTGTCATGTCACAGTCAAAATTGTATTCGTAGGTTATACCTTCAGTGCTCCATCCAGATTGCCACAGATATTTCAGTATCTTTCTTTTTCTTCCTTTTTTTTTTTTTTTTTTTGAGAACTGCTTTCAAGCCACCAGAACACAGTTTTGTGCATTCTAATGTCTAAGAGGCTCAAAGGTATGAAAGCCTAGCTCCCTCAGCACAGCAGGCTGGGGAAAAGCTGCATTTGTAAACAAGAATTGATTGTCATAAAAAGGAGCCGGCAAAGATAAAAGATTTTGGCAGTTAAAAATATGATTGCCATAACCAATTTGACAGAAAGGGTGAGAAAAAAAGAAGAGTAAGTCTTCCAAAATACTGAGGAGAATTAGAAAGAAAAGGAAAATGCATAAGGAATCAATTAAGAAGTTTCATAACAAAATACAAGAAGAAACTAAGAAAATGAAGAAAAGAAAATAATTGGAGACAAATTTCCTGAGCTGAGAAAAAACAGAAGCCATAAGATTAAAGGCAGCCACAAAGTGCCTAACATGGTAACCTTAAGAAGACTCATACTCAGGGTACCTGGCTGGCTCAGTCAGTAGAGCATGTGACTCTTGACCTCGGGGTTGTGAGTTTGAGCCCCATGTTGGATACAGAGATTTCTTGAAGAAATAAAAATCTTAAAAAAAGTGCTCACTTGTTTGGATGAACATTGGGTGTTATATGTAAGTGACGAATCACTAAGTTCTACTCCTGAAAGGAAAAAAAAAAAAAAGACTCATGCTCAGTGATCATGAGATTTCAAGCCACAGAAGATGATATGAAAATCCCAAAAAGGACCACCAAAAAAAGACCTACAATGGAAGGAGAATCGTAGAGGCACCAGACTTCTCATCAGCAACATTTGCTGTAGACAATAAAGTAATTCTTTAAAGTAGTGAGTAGAAATTATTTTGAAACTAGATTTATATTCCATGGCAAAAAAATTCATTTTTAGATGAGAAGTTTATCTCCACTAGTCCTTTGTAAAAAGTAACTTGAGGCTCTAAACAGAAACACAAGAAAGAAGGCATGGAATCTAAGAAATATTATTGCCAGGGCAGGAGTTCAGTGAAAACATATCCCAGGAGGAGAGCTGCGTATTGGAGCTAGAAAACAGCTGTTCCAAAATAGAATGGGAGGTCAGGGGGATCCAAGAAAAACATTTCTAAGAAGAAAGTATGTTCCATTCCCTTCATTTTTAAGTTGAGCTTTGCAATTAGATTAAAACATATGTTTATTTTGTCATGGTGGGGGGGGGGGAAGAATGTCAATTAGAAACTCCAAGAAAAATTACTTGCATAAGACGAAAATAATGATTCAAATATAAAAGAAACTGAAATATGACAATATTTTATTTGAGAAATAAGCTGGGTAAGCACATTAAAGTGGGAGGGAAAATATGTGTAGTGGATACTTTCATATGCCTTCTTCAGAGCTAATTCACCAGTCCCCCAGCCTCTGGTAATAGATGCTGACTGATCGCATCTTCATTCTTCATTGAGGGAATTGCCCTCAGCCTCGGGAAATGTCTTGCCAAGGTTATGTACCTAATAGGATTATTTGAGGCCTTAGTTGCAACCACATTGGGCATCAGCTTTTCCTGAAGCCCAATACTGCCTTTCTCACTTCCTTACAATCTCACTTTCCTCAATTCCTTACAATGTTTCCTTCCTCACTTCGTTGTGAGTGAATCTCCCAAGAGCACTTCCCATGCAATTATCCATCTCAGAATCTGTTTCCAGGGAACCCAATCTAAGACACATGTGTAACATCACAAAGGTCAAAGGGAGCATGGAACACTCAGAAAATTGCACACAGTTCTCTCTCTGTGACTATGGCATTGGACTCATACAAAGAGATGGAGAGGTGGAGAGAGAGGAAATGAACAGATATGTGGAGGTCAGAGAGTAAAGAGACCTGAATGCCACATTATGGAATCTGCATGGAAAGTCTAAGCTGTATGACCCTGATGAATTATCCTCTCTGAACTTCAATGACTTCATGTATAAAATGGATTTTTAAAAAAGTCTCTGGGTTCTTATGAGAAAAATGAAATGCTGTCTATGAAAATGCTCTGTGATGAGATTCACGTGTGTGTTATTAGTAGGCTGAAGTCTACTTCAGCCTATCATGTTTGAGCTTGCCTTCAGGTCTGAGAAAGTGGGCTAACTACAAGTCTGTTTGCAACAAGAACTAAGAGGATTTTATCCTGTGAGGAAAGGGAATCAGATATATTAGCCAATCTAATAAAAGTGGTTACTCAAGGAGGGCATAATTCTGAGTTAAGAGGTGGCTTGGATTTGTCCACCTACTCTCACTGCCCTCCACCCCCAATCCCAATGAACTTTTTTTTTTTTTTAATTTGTGTTAAGGGTCCTCTGGGTGGTTCAGTCAGTTGAACAGCTGAGTTTTGATTTTAGCTCAGGTCATGATCCCAGGGTCATGGGATGGAGCCCTGCGTTGGGCTCCATACTGAGCCTGGAACTTGCTTAAGATTCTATCTCTTCCTTCTGTCCCTCTCTCCTGCTCATGCTCTTGCTCTCTCTCTCTCTCTCTAAAATAAAAAAATATATATAAAAATTAAAAAATAAATAAATTTGTGGTGATAGGTCCTGAGAAGAGAGAATGGAAGAAGAATCAGGGAGGAAGGCTAAGAATAAACACAGGAAGAAGCTCCATAAGACAACACAAACAGTCCTGCTTCATCATGTGACCCCAAATATTTTATCTACTTCTTCCAAGAATATGGTGTGGCTATGGCATCCTGAGGATTCCAGAATGTGTGATGCACAGTTGCCAACTAAGGGGTCCCACATGTCAGCAGCAATGATACATGGTAGAAGAGGTGGAAGCCACTGAGAGCAGCTCAGTCATGGGCCCCTGAGCCAGTGAAGTGCTGAACACTGGAGGCCAAGCAGAAGGAAGCCAGAGCAGCGGACTAAGAAAATGGGGGCCATATGTGGTACCCATCAGACACCCTGTGGGACCCCTGGCACTAACTGCCAGACCCTTTTCCGGAAGTAGAAGTCCTGCAATTATAGCTGAGAGGAGAACCAGAGAAGTATGCACTGTTACTGTAACAGTATCACAGTATCACATCAACAGTATGCACAGTTACTGTAACACCATCCCATGTCCACCAGGATTTGTATAGCTTGGGGCAGCATAATAATAATTACTGTTATTATTTATCAGATAATGGCAAAGTTTATAAGAAAAATGTCTCTTGTTTGTCACGTATTCAGTCTACAAATAGGTGCTGAATAAATATTGACTAACTAAATGAATGAATCAGTACATGACTGCATCACTATATCAGGTTTCCCTGCAATTGGAATATAAAAGATATTATGAAGGGTTAAAGACGACAAATCAGGCTCATCATCAAAGGATGCTTAGTGAATGATATCAAAGTCCAAAGAATCTGGAATGTCCAGAAGCACTCAAACTTTCATGGGTGTATCATCTGTAAATATGTCTAAAAACTCCTCTGGAATTGACAATATTTTCCATCTGCAACATCTCCTTGGGGTAGTAAATGTCATATGCTACTACCCCCTGGGTAAGTAGCATATCCTTTCCCTGTGTCTGTCTGTCTAAAACTCTAAGGAGTGTTATTTGTCATCAGGAGTGTCTCTCCACAGGGCATAAACTGGGTACTCAGTGTTTGCTAATCATTCAGAGTGTGTCTTAAGCTGCACCAAAACCTGGACCAGTTTCTCCTACTCAGCTCTGGTGAGTTACAGAGGTGGTATTTTTTTCTTGCTGACATTGCCACTAATAATGTGTGTTGGCCTCAATTATTAAGAATTTAAGACATAACAAGCAAAATCTTACAATCTAACCATATTCCATCCAAAGTCAGAGATCACACTAAATTTTTTCCCTGTTCTTAATTAAAATCTTTGTCCTGTGGTGTCTGGGTGGCTCAGTGGGTTAAGTGTCTGACGTCGGTTCAGGACACGATCTCACAGCTCGTGAGTTTGAGCCCAGCATCAGGCTCTGTGCTGATGGTTCTGTGGTCTGTCCTGCTTCAGCTTCTGTGTCTCCTCTCTCTGCCCCTCCCCCACTTGCAATCTGTCTTTCTCTCTCTCAAAAATAAACATTAAAAAAAACTTTTTTTGGGGCGCCTGGGTGGCGCAGTCGGTTAAGCGTCCGACGTCAGCTCAGGTCACGATCTCGCTGTCCATGAGTTCGAGCCCCGCGTCGGGCTCTGGGCTGATGGCTCAGGGCCTGGAGCCTGCTTCCTATTCTGTATCTCCTTCTCTCTCTGCCCCTCCCCCCCTTCATGCTCTGTCTCTCTCTGTCTCAAAAATAAATAAAAACGTTAAAAAAAATTAAAAAAAAAAAAACTTTTTTAAGGTAATTAAAAAAAAATCTTTGCCATAAGTAGAACTTCTGCCAACTAGATCTCATTTGTGTCCTTCTCAGCTAGGCCCCAGGACACATTTGGATTTAAGCTCACTTTGTTCAGAAGCCTCAGGCTGAAAATAGATGATAGATAGATAGATAGATAGATGATAGATAGATAGATAGATAGATAGATAAAAAATTTGGAACATTTGGTGGGGGGGGGGCGGAGTTTTCAAATAATCATATGAGCCAAAAATATTTTTTAAATAAAATTTTGTAGGGGCACCTGGGTGGCTCAGTCAGTTAAGTTTCTGACTTCAGCTCAGGTCATGATTTCATGGTCTGTGAGTTCAAGCCCCACATCAGGCTCTGTGCTGACAGCTCAGAGCCTGGAACCTGCTTCAGATTCTGTGTCTCCCTCTCTGTCTGCACCTCCCCTGCTCACACTATGTCTCTCTGTTTCCCAAAAATGAATAAATGTTCAAAAACATTTTTTAAATAAATAAATAAATAAATAAATAAATAAATAAAATTTTCTTTTAACTAGAAAAGGTCCGCCCCCCCCCCACCAAAGGTCCTATATATTCCCTCCCCTTTAACACACCGTGACAGTAATATCCTAACCGATTTCATCCAATAAACATGGTTCAACCCATTTTTCTTATCAGGTTTTTTTTTCTCCTGCAAAGTTTTCTTAAGTGTGGAACAATATTATTGCCCTCAACTGTAACATGATCTATTTCTCTGGTCTGGTTTAAGCTGTTTATCATTTGCTCCACTATTTCAGATGAAATTAATCTTCTAAAAACAGATTACACTCTAGGATGTTTTATGGCTAAAAGCTCCATCAAGACTTTTTCACAATGTGTTAATGGAACAGAAAGCAGCCAGGTAACGTAGTTCCATGTGCTGTAATAAATGCTTACTACTGCATTCGTTGAAGCCATCATGGTTGATTCGCAGACATCGAGGAAGCCTTTTTGTTTCATAAATCATTGAAATATTTCAGGACCTTTTGCATAAGTCAGAGATATTCTTAGAGTGTTTAGCATCAATAACAATGAAAACCAACATGACAACATCTTAAGCAGTCTGAAAATATCGTGCAGTGAGTTCCAGCCTGCTTCCATTGGAGGTCTACTAAAAACAAGTACATTTCACCATCCCTACAAACACACACACACACACACACACACACACACACACACACACACACCACTTAGGCAAGTTATTACTTCTAGGGTTAACTAAGCCTTTCTCTTCAATAGAGATACCATAACCAAACATAATGCGTAACGGAAAATTTAAATTTAAATCTACTCATACCAAATGGATCTAAAAGATATAAATTAGTTGAACACATTATGCATTGAGTGAACTCAACTTGAAATTCTTTGCAATGGAGGATCCTGCTCAGTTTCTACCAAAATATCCTGTAGGATATTTTATCAAAATAGTCCTATGTATTTACACAAACCAGTCCTACCAAGAGAAATGAACTTGGCTTTAGTGAGACTCCTTTCTCTTTTCCAGTTGCTCAGACCAAAACTCTGAGAATCATTTTTGATTTCTCTTACTTTCACAGCCCACATCCAACCATTACCAAACACTAACAACTCGAATTTAACATAACCAATATCTAGCATCTCACCACCTCCACAACCACCGCCTGACCCAAAAGTCTCCAAGATGGTTTCCCAGCTTCCTTCTTTACTCCACTATCATCCATTCTCCAAGAGAACGTGGAACAATCCTTTAAAAATGTAAATCACATCGTGTCACTCCTTTGCTTCAAACTCCAATGATGTCCATCTCACTTTGGGTAAAAGCCAAAGACCTACCATGGTGGTTTAAAAAGCCCTTCATGGCTTAGCCTCTACTGCCTTTCTGTCTCATCTCTTACTACCCTTGCCCTCAATTATTCCAGTCTAGCCACACTGGCTTCCTTTCTGCTCTCAAAGACACTATGCTCCCACCTTCTGTCTCAAGAAGATCTTTGCACTTGTACTCTCTGCCTAAAATGAATTTCTGCAAGATATCCAGGTTGGCTCCCACACTTGCTTCAGAACTCTGTTCAAATAGTACCTTATCAGGGAGGTCTGGCCACCATATACAAAAGAGCTCATGTACAAGATTGACTTTATGTGCTTCTTTAGATTCATTCTGTTCCACCTGTCTCCAGGCATCATCCATTTGCCCTACTTCCCAGATGGAGTAGCCCCAGCAAACTCAATGCATGTGATCAACGTCCTGGTTATCACCATCATCTGCTCACCTCTTACCTTTGCTGGCTGACTTAGCTTTCCCATTGGGGGGCACTTGAACCCAGGTCCAACCCAACTGGACTCATGAAGGGTTCAGGCTTTCCAAGAGCTTCCCTGAAAGGCTAGATAAAACAACCAGAAGTGGAACACCCTGTTAGGTGGACTTTGATCAGTGAGAGACAAGGGATGGAAAGAAATCAACATAAATTGTTCTCTCTTTCTCCCCCCAAATATAAAGCTCCATATGGTCTCTCTGGGAATGTCCTGAATAATCCAGCAACCAGCTGTTTCTTCTGATGCTGCAGCCAGTTCAAAAATGCATACCTTCCCCACCCCCCCGATTTCTCTGCTTCACATTTCATATTCCCTCTCTTTTACTGCCCTGAGATTGTACCTCCTAAAAGTATTAGGATGCAAGCTTTGTCTCAGGCTTGGTGTTCTAAGGTATCTAACTCAGATACATACATACACACACGCGCACACACACAACTATACTCCAAACTCTGATCCTGCCTTATTTCTCTTCATTGCTTGTCATCACTTATCTTTATGTCCGTCTCCCCTTGTGAAATGTAAACTCCATGAGAGCGCTGATTGCTTCTTTTGTTCAATGATGTAGTCCCAAAAGATAGAGCAATGCCTAGCACATATAAGCATTAAATAAATGTGTTTAGACAATAACTAAGTGAGAAGTTTGTTTGCAAGTGTAGAATTAAGCACCATTTTATATTCCAAAAACAGAAACTGGAGAAGTTCAGGTTTTTATGCATGACCTGCCTTTTAATGTCAATTCTCCCACCGGGAATTTTTTCTGTCCTTTCCCCTCTCCTTAGTTTGGCCACCTTTCAATTCCAAATTCAACTCCCAAAACTTCCTTTCCCCAAAGTAAGCTCATGACTGACATAACCACTTCCATCACCATGTGGATCATTTTATTCAATCCCCTTTGATAGCATGCATAGAGTATACTTTATGCATTTTATCCATCCTTCCAGAACTGCATACTATCCTAATAGATTGAGCACTTCTTTCACCCTTCATGCACCACACATCTCCTCATAGATATACATAAGGATGTTCCCTCCCCACAACCAACTACCTCATGCTGATCTTGTCATTAACGATAACTATTCATCGCTGAGCACATATGATGTGCCAGGCATTGTGGTGGACATTAAGTCACCACAACAACCCTGAAAAGTGTGAAAACACCTTGACATTCACTCATACTAAAGTGTTTGGGACTTCCTATACTCACCTCAGAGTTATTTGCCTGGATAAAGCTGACATAATCAAAAGAAATAAATCATTCTGTTACCATTTCGTGCATCAAGGAGCAAGAGATTCCATGGCGAAAGATAGGCTCCTTCCTTCCTCATGCCCCTCAATTTACAGCCCCGTTCAAATCATTGATTCACTACTTTATAACTGTCCTAGAATTGCATCATGAAAATATGTTCTGTCTTTTTATGTAATTTAAAGCTCCTTGAGATCAGACATGCCTTTTACTTCTTGGGTGTTCCTGGAATACCATATTTATCTTTTAACTTGATTCAAGCCTTCTGTCTCTCACCTCTCTGGCCTGTCTGTACTTCCAGCACCAGAGCAGTGGTCTCCAGAGTAGGGGTGCACATGTCCAGGGAATGAGCAAGATGATTTTTTGTGTGTGCAGAAAAAAATATTAGAAATTATATATACATTTATTTATTGTTATCTAAAAAATAAGAAATTGTATATGCTTAATTGTGTTTCATATATGAATCCATGCTGGTATCTTTCCCTGGTCTATACGTAAGAATGCCAAGAGTATATGAGATACCCGAGATATCCAAACGGAGGAGATGAGCAGGACCCCTTCACCTCTTTTGTGCAGTCAGCACACTACAGCTTAGGTATACGCAGGTAAAAGTGTAGTTACAAAGTATATAACTGAGCTTTAACTAAACTAACCCTCACAAAATGGGTACCTGGCTTAGATTCCCCCAAAGAAACCATGAATAGAAGAAAACACCATTTTTGTAAGCCCAGGTGAACAAGAAAATGGCAGTGGTAACATTTCTACTCCTAGTACAAATTCGTTGTCTAACACGTTGTAAGATAAAATCAGTTACAAAAAATAGGCTTTAAAAATTCAAAATTATCCAGAAGACTATTTAAAATATGGACTTACATTTACTTTCATTAACAACGAAACTCATCCTATGTGTATATTTTATCTCAACATATTGGTTAATGATGATTATATGCATATATAGAATTGTAATAGCTGATGATAATATGAATCAATCACAATTAACAAGACGTTTTTAAAGTAAGCATCTAAAACATAGAGTAACCAGCTTAAGGTCACAGGGCTAATAGCATGGTAGAGTCAGAATTGGAATCCAGGCTGTCTGGCTCCAGAGTCGGCACAATTAACCTCTACATTACCGTGCTAACAACAAAATATAACATTACTCTAGGTTCATCCTTAACATTATATCCAAGTCACTAGCCCTTATAACCGCATGAAAAAGCCACAGGCATTAGAATCAATCTTGATGACAATACAAAAACTATGATTTTACTATGTAAGTTCAATTTAAATCTAGATCAAAGAAATCTAAATTACTTGTCATTTGGGTTATAATCTCATATTCCAAAGCTTAAATGCCTATAAGAAAGCTTTATCTAATTTAAGATCACTAGCTCAAATATAAGCACAGAGTTAATACTACTTTTCTCTAAAATAATCAGTACAAAGAGTTCTATTCTTCCCATAGTAAAATGTGTCATAGAACTTGAACTAGTAGGCAATCACTATCTTTTCTTCAGAAGGAAAAAAAGCTTTTGAAATATGTACCATAACCTCTAAAAAAATACAATTATCCTCCTCAAGAATTGAAGCATTTTTTTTGACAAAAACGATGAGCAATTGATCTATAGTTCTTTTCTTCCTCAAAAAATGATTGTATATTGTGTAATGATCATTATAATTAAAAATTAAGATGGCTTGCAATAATTCCACCATTATTTGATTCAAAATCTTTATAAAATATTGGCATTTTCCAACATTTATTTTTCCTGTCTATGTTCCATTTAAGGCCAAATTTTCAAACCCAGCTGCCAAATTACACATATAATTACTGCATTTGCGCACAAAAATGTGATAATTGCTTACACAATTTCAGAGGCCAGCTTGAGGCTCCTTTCCAAATTTGTTTTACATGTACAGTGCGGTGTATGTAGTTTTATATGAAAATGGGGGAAAGTAGAATTCATGGTTTGTCTGAGTGATGTGTGAAAATGGGTACAAAATAAAGCCTTTCTGTAAATGTTTGGGCCTGTCTTCATATTTTCTCCCCATAGATCTTTGTAAAAGAAGAGTTATTGAGCAGCTCAAACTTCAGCTGGCATTGGAGTTAGGGCAATGGAAGGAGATAGTGTCCAGTATAATGCCATAAGTAGGGCAGGTGTCCATTTTCTCAGTGGTTGATATGTTGTCATGGAACATTCTTCTGTCTGTGACCTATTTCTATCCACCTGGATAAGAAGAGATAAAGGTGATATAAGGTCCACAATTGTACAGTCAGCTATGACATCACCAACCTCTGTAGGGCAAAGTGGTTGAGCACTGGGTGCCTGAGGATTTAGCCTTCTGATTTTACCTGAAGGCTGATACACTGTTTGGCAAATATCCACAGTGGGTATTCCTAACTGAAAGGTTTGGTTCAAGAAAAGACAAATAAAAAGGATCTACCTGGTCATATACATTAGTGAGATGATTTCAGATACTTTTGTCTCTGCACAAGTTGGTTAGAAAATTATGCCTAGTTCCACACAGCCTGACACCGAGGCTCAAAAACTCTGCTTTTCAAACTCAAGGACTATGAATCTGATCTCTAACTATGGCCATATATCTGACAATGGAACTAATCACTAGTAATTAAGCCAGAAGGAAGTTGTCAAAGAAACCCTCAGAAAGATCATGCTCCCCAATGCCCACCTGAAATAACCGTAACACTTCCTGAGCACTTGATACATGTTAACTAACATTCTAAGCATTTTGCAGATACCCATTCCCTCTTTACACGCTTACTGATCCTAAGAGGAAGTACTATTAATATCCCCATACATCTGAGGAGACTGATGCACAAAGAGTTTAAGAAATTTGCCCACATTCTTAACAATTAGAAAGTAGAAAAGACAGTTATTGGAATGCAGACACTCTTACTGCACAGCTTTTGCTCTTAAATAACATACTGCCAAGGAAAATAGTGAACAAATGATAGACTCCCAAAGAGAAGACCTTCGACAGCCAGCATGACTATATGAAGAATTCCCTACTGGAATGTAGTCCTCACCATCTCTGCCCAGCAGGAATGATAATGGCATGGACTAAGGACTATTATGTGTTGTTTCCCATTCTTCCCTTTTCCAAATGGTAATTTCTTATTGCAGTTATTTTGCTCTTTCTTCATTATTTTATATGGGTTATGTTATAGGTGGAAAACATATTACCAAAAATCCCCAGACTGTGAGGAGTTTCACTCAGACATGATAGACAAGACCCCCACATGATCCAGAGAATCAAAACTTGGAGCTAAAGCACTAGTCTTTCAGTTGTCTCTGGTGAGGAAACATGTTTCTAAGAGGATGAGTGGAAAGAAGGGTATGTATGGGTTCTGGGTAAGCAGTGGACACCTACTGGTAACTTATCCAGTATCCACTTCTCCGTTCTTCTGATTCATGGGCTCCTCTTCATACAGCAAGGTGATTGACCACTCTCGTAGCAGTGACGATTGAGCAGGGAGGAAATTCCTGAAGAAGTGACAGTGCTCAAGCTATCCTGTCTTGAGTTTTTTTTGTATTCTCCCCAGTGTTCCCAGACCTGAACTTTGGAGCCCTTACAGACTTCTTGAAGGATTTTGTCAATCTTGTTACCAATCCAAACTTTACCTTGTCAGTATGTGACTGGATTTTGCAAACTCAAAAGAATTACTTCTCAGCCTCCACGTTTGATCTTTACTTGCTGTTAAGCCACTTCTCTGACATGGGAATACAGAACATGCATCAGAATCCACTCAAAATGCAAAAACTGACACCAGTTGTCTTAACAGAGAAATTATTTTTATTTATTTATTTATTTTAAAAAAAATTTTTTAAGGTTTAAGAGAGAGACAGAGTGCAAGCAGGGGAGGGGCAGAAAGAGAGGGGGACACAGAATCCGAAGCAGGCTCCAGGCTCTGAGCTGTCAGCACAGAGCCCAATGTGGGGCTCAAACCCACGGACCTTGAGATCATGACTTGAGCTAAAGTTGGACGCTTAACCCACTGAGCCACCCAGGTGCCCCAATTTTTTATTTATTTATTTTTATTTAAATCCAAGTTAGTCAATACATAGTGTAATAATGGTTTCTGGAGTATAATTTAGTGATTCATCACTTTATATATAACACCCAGTGCTCTTCCCAACAAGTGCCCTCCTTAATGCCCATCACCCATTTAGTCCATCCCTCTATCCAACACCCCTCCAGCAACCCTCAAGTTGTTTTCTGTATTTAAGAGTCTTTATGGTTTGCCTCCCTCTCTGTTTTTATCTTATTTTTCCTTCCCTTCCTCTATGTTCATCTGTTTTGTTTCTTAAATTCCACATATGAGTAATATCATGACATTTGTCTTTTTCCGACAGACTTATTTCACGTAGCAGAAAACATTCTAGTTCCATTCATGTTGTTGCAAATGGCAAGATTTCATTCTTTTTGATCACTAAGTAATACTCCATTGTATATATATATATACGACATCTTCTTTATCCATCCATCAGTCTATGGACTTTTGGGCTCTTTCCATACTTAGCTATTGTTGATCATGCTGCTATAAAACATTGGGGTGCAAGTGCTCCTTCAAATCAGCATCTTTGTATCCTTTGGATAAATACCTAGTACTAAAATTGCTGGGTCATAGGGTAGTACTATTTTTAATATTTTCAGGATCCTTCATACTGTTTTCTGGAGTGGCTACACCAGATTACATTCCCACCAACAGTGTAAAAGTGTTCCCCTTTCTCCACATCTTCACCAACATCTGTTGTTTCCTGAGTTCTTCATGTTAGTCATTCTGACAGGCGCAATGTGGTGCCTCATTGTGGTTTTGATTTGTATTTCCCTGATGATAAGTGATGTTGAGCATCTTTTCATGTGTCTGTTAACCATCTGGATGTCTTCTTTGGAAAAGTGTCTGTCCATATCTTCTGCCCATTTCTTCACTGGATTATTTGTTTTTTGGGTATTGAGTTTGATAAGTTTTTTTTATAGATTTTGGATAATAACCCTTTATCCAATATGTCATTGGCAAATTTCTTTTTCCATTCTGTTGGTTGCCTTTTAATTTTGTTGAGTGTTTCCTTCTCTCAAAATCTTTTGCTTTTTATCTTGGTGAGGTCCCAATAGTTCATGTTTGCTTTTGTTTCCCTTGCCTCTAGAGACATGTCTAGTAAGAAGGTGCTGTGGCTGAGGTCAAAGAGGTTGCCGCCTATTTTCTCCTTTAGAACTTTGATGGTTTCCCGTCTCACATTTGGGTCTTTCATCCATTTTGAATTTATTTTTGTGTATGGTGTAAGAAAGTGGTTCAGTTTCTTTCTTCTGCATGTCTCTTTCCAGTTTTCCCAGCACCATTTACTGAAGAGATTATCTTTTTTCCATTGGATATTCTTTCCTGCTTTGTCAAAGATTAGTTGGCCATACATTTGTGGGTCCACTTCTGTGTTCTCTATTCTGTTCCATTGACCTATGTGTCTATTTTTGTGCCAGTACCATACTGTCTTGATGATTACAGGTTTATAATACAGCTTGAAATCTGGAATTGTGATGCCTTCGGCTTTGATTTTCTTTTTCAACATTACTTTGGCTATTCAGGGTCTTTTCTGGTTCTACACAAATTTTAGAATTGTTTGTTCTAATTCTGTGTTAACAGAGAAATTTCAATATAAAAATTAGTTGGGCAAATAAAAGGATAAAAAGAGAACCCTAAGGCATCTTGGAGGTAACAACTTCAGCAAACAGCCACCACCCCCAGGTCTGAGAGAATAAATAGGCTGGAATTATTAAAACTTGCTTAGAAAAGGGACTTCTTTTCTAATTGTAATTGTAATTGTAATTGTAATTGTAATTGTAATTGAAACCTAGACGTCTGAGTGGGGGGGCACTGCTCACCTAGTGTTGGTGTCCCTGAGTTCATAGGAGGGTCCTGGCCACAGGACTTCTGAGGAGGGGATTCACCTAACACCTAACTGGTGCTGGCATCTGAAAGGGGAGCAGTGAAAGCTCTACAAGTGCTGGAGGAACTGCAAACCAGACTCTGATGCTACCATAGAGAGGAACTGCCCCTACCTGGGTGAGAAATCATGGCTGGGCTTATAGCCACAGAAACAGGAAGCAAAACTAGAACAGGAAGGAGCAGGTCCCTCTTTCCTCCTCCAATCATGCAGTTTCCCTCTAGTGCCCCCTACTGGCACTACATGGAATCAGCTTGTAAAGCGGTAATGTGGTTTGCAGAATCCCAGGTCCAGGATCACAAAGCAAAGGGTGAGTTTGGAGCTTAGAGATAATAACTTAATTAGCACAGAGCAGCTCATTTTTATTGTATGGAGGAGGAAATCATAATCCTACTCTCATAAAGGATAAAAACACCCAGTTTCTACAAGAAATCCCCCATGATTCCTATATGACTATCAATGATGGTATTATTGAAAGAAAAGTACTGGTTATTATTTCTTCTGGAAGACAGATTTGGGGGTGCCTTGGTGACTCAGTTGGCTAAGCATCTGACTCTTGGCTCTAGGCTCAGGGTCATGAGTTCTAGCCCCAAGTCTGGCTCCATACAGGGCATGGAGCTTCCTTAAGATTCTCTCTCTCCCTCTCCCTTTGCCCCTCCCCTACTTGCAATTGCACTCTCTCATTAATAAATAAAGAAGTAAATACATAAATAAATTTTAAAAATTTTAAAAAGATATATTTGTATAGGCAATCTCTAACAGTGTGGATATTAAACATGTGAGTGGCCATATTTATATATGTACTATTAACTTCCAGAAACATAGTGTTTCTGTTCCTACAGAATCATGAGGATGCTTTTTCCCCAGGAAAAATCTTAGACATTGTGATTATTCTCCACAGATATTTATGGCACCATCATTTGAATATCTCTATTTTCTCAGGGTGCTGAAGGAGAAAATATTGATTATGGAATCTTCTGAAAGTCACTCAGTGTGTATAAAGCTAATAAAAAAGTATATTGTGGTCATGGTAGAATTTTCAAAGAGGTAATGATCATGGCTTCACTATACCTAACTGTTTGGCAGTTATTCCTTTGTATAAAATGTCTATTCATTATATTGTCCACATTGTTGTTGACTGAGATTAGCCAGATTTAACAAGACAGGAAAATCTATATTCTTATACCAATTTTGACAGCCCTAATAGACATAAAAATCTTTCTGATGTCTTTTCTAGGGCAGTTAAATGTAGTGGTCAACCACAGCATTCAGAGCCTTCCTTTAATTGCTAGATTGGAAGGTTGGCCTCAGACTGGTATTCCTAAATGAGGCCTAAGGGTTACATATAATTTGAGCACAGTTTGTTCTGAAGAAATTTCTTCAGGATAAATGGGCTTGGGGAAGAGCAGAGAAGGAGGGTGTCCATCCCCTTAGGCTTTCAAAGGCTTGAAAGTTCCATAAAAGGTAGACAAAGAGACAAGATATAATGCTTAATCTATACCTCTCCCTGAATGGAGAGACAAGGTAATGTGGTAAAAGGCAACTTAGTCACCAACAGTCATTTCATGTCCATTCCGTTTCCTACATATGATAGTCCATAGAATGGAAATACAGAATAAGTAACTGAGAATATAAGATGCTCTCATCATAGCCACTCCTAAATATCCCAATGAGTTGAGAGGTCACAAAAGATAATGTAATATTTTAAACTGTGGCCTCTGGAATCATGTTGCCTGAATGCAAAACAAGGTATCTCTTATTCATTAGCTACGCAATCATAGGCAAGTTACTTAACTGCCCGTGCCTCAGTCTCTCGTTTGTAAAATGAGAAGAATAATATACCTACCTAAAATTAATTGGGGTAAATAAAGTGTCACAAAAAATATAGTGGCTTAAAGGTTATAGCAGTTTCTTCCTCTCATGTAGCAGCTCCCAGTTTGTGATCCAGTGAGTTGAGCATTTCTGCTCTATTCGTTCATTCACAGACCCCACTTCCCCTCATCTTGTTACCCTACTTTCTCCTAGGTAATTGTTGTCATTTGCTTTGTCAAAGTTGGTTCCGGGGCATACCTGAGAACCAGCTTACAGGAACGGAAACAGAACCATGATCTGGGGCAAAAAGATTATCTTCTTTGGAGATGACCCATAAGTTGCACTTTTTTCCACTCACATATTGACCCATACATATTCACCTGCTTCAAAGAAAGCTGGGAAATACAGTGTCTAGCTGGAAGCCCATGTATTCAGCTCCATTTTTTTAGAAGAAAGGGAAAATGGATTTTACTGGCCAAGGGGAGTCTGTCATCCAACTTTATAGGGTTACTGTGGGTCAATGAGGTAATGTACTTAGAAAAATGTCTGACATTTAGTGTTCTATAATGGCTAACTATTGATATTGCCAGGTTACAGGCTCTTCACAAATATTATTTTTCTTCCTCTTTTGGGCACATTATAGGACTAAAATTCCCTGCCCTTTTTTTAAAATTTATTTTAATCTTTTAAATATCCCCTTCCTTTTTCATACCTTTGATTTGTCAGAGAAACTGAGTCATTTTTTCCTATAGGAATTCCCACATTCTGGATTTAACTGCTTCTTATAGAACCCTTTTAGTTCAGTACCTGAATTTGTTCACTTACTCTAGTATTTCTTTTCTACTCAATTTCAATTCTACTCCCAGAATTTTTTTAAAGGTTTTATTTTTTTTTAAGTTCGTTTATTTATTCAGAGAGAGAGAGAGAGAGAGAGAGAGAGCCCAAGGGGCAGAGAGAGAGAGGGAGAGAGAATCCTAAGGAGGCTCAGCACCGTCAGCTGCAGAGCCCAATGCGGGGCTAGAATTCACAAACTGTGAGATCATGACCTGAGGGGAAAACAAGAGTCAGTCACTTAACTGACTGAGCCACCCAGGTGCCCCAACTCTCAGTATTTTTTTAATGGAAAAAATGGAAAAAATTAAAAACTGCCTCTGGCAGTTTGTAAGGAAGATTCTTGAGTTATGTCTGAGCCTCTAGAGTAGCACCATCTAGTAGGCATATGTGAGTCCACTTGACACATTATAAAAGCTAAAAAGAAATTAGGTGAAATTAATTTTTAACAATAAATTTTATGTGACCCAGTCTATCATAAATAATATCATTTCCATTTATAATTGAAATAAAAAGCCATTGAGATATAGTTTTTCATTTTGACACTAAGTTTCCCAAAACTGGTGTATGGCTAATACTTTCAGTAAATTACAATCCAGACTACCTTAATAGCCGTTTTAGTGGCTAGTGGTTACCTGTTCTGAAGGCACAGCTCTTCAGAGATTAACCACCCCAGGACCCTCTGATCATGCTGGAAGTTAGTGGGACTTTGTGAATGTTTTTAAGCTCTCAGTCACAAATAAAAGCTTGTAATTTTATTTCCTTGTTTCTCTCAATTTCCTCAACATGTGGCAGGAATATTTGCTGACATTTTCTGGATTATGAGACTTCTAGAACTATTAGAACTTCCTTTTTCTCCTCTCATCTACTTTTGCACAGTTGTTAAACCCAAGAGGGGTCTGCGAGCATCTTGCTGTTGTGTTTTGGGAATTTTGGGGGTAACTTGTAAGTTAGCTTTGTTGAGGATGTTGCTTGAGTGTTTTCTTCGCCGTTCCAGGCACTATATCTGTTTTTATGTTAGGTGTTGTAAAACAAACCCAGCATCATTATTTTGTCCCATTCAAAAGCCTACCACATTAGATTTACCTACATTTTCTACCTATTTGTTTGTTTACCATATCAAACCTTCTTTCTGATATTATTTTTTTAACCTTTTGATCCTCTTCATCCATTTCACACATTCCCCAACTCCCCACCTCTGGCGACCACCAATCTGTTCTCTATTATCTATGAAGTCAGTTGTATTTTTATTGTTGTTGCGGTTGTTGTTTAGATTCCACATATAAAAGAGATCATACAGTATTTTTCTTTCTGTATCTGACTTATTTCACATAGTACAATGCCCTCGAGGTCCATCCATGTTGTCACAAGTGGCAAGGTTTTATTTTTTTTATGGCTGAATAACATTCCATTGTGTGTGTGTGTGTGTGTGTGTGTGTGTGTGTGTGTTTGTGTGTGTATTTATGGTATATATTTACTACATCTTCTTTATCTATTCATCTATTGTAGACATTTGAGTTGTTTTCGTATCTAGGCTATTGTAAATAATGCTGCAATGAATGTGGGGTACATATATCTTTTCAAGTTAGTGTTTTTGTTTTCTTCTGATAAATATTCCAAAGTAGAATTACTGGATCATATGTTAGTTCTTTTTTTAGTTTTTTGAGGAATCTCCATACCGGCTTTCATAGTGCCTAAACCAATCGACATTCCCACCAACAGTACACATGGTTCCCTTTCCTTCACATCCTTGCTAACATGTGTTATTTCTTGTGTTTTTGATAACAGCTATTCTAAGAGGTATAAGGTGATATCTCATTGTGGTTTTGATTTGTATTTCCCTCATGGCTGAAGATGTTGAGTATCTTTTCAGGTACTTCATGGTCATCTGTATATCTTCTTCAGAAAAATGTCTATTCAGATTTTCTGCCCATTTTTGAACTGGATTATTTGTTTTTTTGCTATTGAGTTGTATGAGTTCTTTATGTAGTTTAGATAGCCCATTATAAGATATATAATTTGCAAATATTTTCTCCTATTCCATAGGTGACCTTTTTATTGTGTTGATGACTTCCTTTGCTGTGAAGAAGCTATTTAGTATGATGTAGTACCACTTATTTATTTTGTTGTTGCTGTTGCTTTTACTTTTGGTGTCAGTTGGAAATAGTCATCTAAATTACACATTCATAGAACTATTGACCCAGCATATTTTCATCTAGGTATTTATCCTACAGATATACTGGCATCCAGGAAAATGACATATGTACAAAGTAACTCACTTCAGCCTCAATTCTAACAAGAGATTGGAAACAAAATAAATGTCCATCAATAAAGGGCTAGGTAAATAAATTATTTATTTCACTTCTCAAACATTTTTATAGATCTTTGAAATGCTCATAGTCCATGAACACTCACCTATGACTACCAATGATTAAATTGGCCCCAGTAAGTGCCAGTAAGTGCCGATCTTCATCTCATTTTACCATAATGCCTTATCATATGCCAGGTCAGTTTGCTGCCTAGGAGGGTCATTGGGTAAAGAAATTGCTAGTAGACATGATGGTGCATTGTTTTAACTTATTCATTCAATTCATTCATCATCCATCAAATATTCACAGCACCTACTCTGTGCCAAGCACCCTAATAGGTATTTTTGAAACCTGGGATCTAATATGTATGTATACAAACCACAGGGGTTCCTTACTGATAAGCGATGAGTTGGAAAATTTATGGTCAGGGTACAACCACTGGGCATGATATTTAGATGTAAGTCATGCAAAGGTAGAGGTTTAGGTCAAACCTTTAGTGAGTTTGATAATGTAATACAAGTGGAATTTAATCAGGACAGTTTTTATAAAATTAATGTTTTTTATTTCAATTATTATGTAGTCCAATGTCATTATTATGACATTTAGAAGATATGATGGTGGAGATTGTCAAAAGTTAAGACCCTACTGTTCTACTGGCTCATGGGTCCTAATAAAAGTCCAAGCGCTATGGAACTCAGCCAACATGGCAGACAAGTAGGGGGATCCGTACTTTCCACATGTCTCAAACAAAGAAGGGCTGAAGCCAAAGGACTTTGAACCCCAACAGTCTGGGAGGAAAAGAGACTGAGTCTACCAGCAAGAAACCGGTAAAAGTCCAAGCAATATTTGGCAGGAGGTGATTAAATGGAATGTCCAAATTTACCACTTCCCAAGGGACATTTGATGATGTTACAAAAGTATCACCGTGCTTTTCAAATGGAAAGGATTTGTATTCAGTTTATATTCCAATCAGGAAGCATCTGTTCCTGCACTGAAAAATGATATTATTACAGAGAGAATATAACCACCAAGAAGCCAAAAGCACAGTTTGTAGAGAAAATATCTAGGTATCTCTTTAAGCACCTAGGTGAGGTTTTGACAGTATTTTGGTGATATTATCACTTCCACCCAGGAATTCATTCATTCAGTAAACATTCACTGAGTTCACATAGTATGTGCAGATACTGTACTTGGTACTGAGTTACACTGGGGTTACCAAAACAAACATGGTCCCTGCCTTCAAGAATCTTAGAATCTAATAGCCTGAGTCCTTCCATGCCAGGTGTTCCTACTATTCTGCAATAAACTTGCATCAGCTACACAAAGAATCAGTATATTATTAGCACCTTATTGGTGCATTATACCTTAATGCAGAACCTATAAATGTGAGTTAGACTGCTCATACTAGGCCAGATATTGGCACTGTGTCTTACTTCCAATATATCTAAGCATTTTATAATAATATATAATCAAATAATACTAATCAAAAATATCCACCACCACAAACACCATAATCAAAAATTACAACCTGTGATAAACCAAAAACAATAGGCCCATTGTATTAGTTATCCATTGCTGCATAACAAATTACCCCAAAACTTAGCAGCTTAAGACAATGAACATTTATTATCTCACATAGTTTCTTAGGTCAGAAATCCAGAAGTAGTTTAGGTGAGTAGTTTTGGGTCAGGGTCTTTCATGAGGTTGCAGTTAAAATGTCAGTCAGGGCTGCAATTATCAAAAGGCTGAAAGATCTGTTATCAAGGGACTCACTCACATGCCTGACAAGGTAGTGCTGGTTGTTGGTAGGAGGTCTCAGTTTCTCACCACATGGGCCTTCCCATAGGGCTGCTTGAGTGTCCCTGTGACATGACAGCTGGTTTCCCCTGGAGAAAGTGATCCAAGAACAAGCAAGGTGGAGACTGCAATGCCTTTAATGACCTAAACTCAAAAGCCACACACCATCTCTTCTACCACATTACGTTATTTAGAAGCAATTCATGAAGTCTGGTCCACCATCAAGTAAAGAGGAATTAGGATCCACCACTTGAAGGGATAGTTTCAAAGAATTTGTAGACATATTTTAAAATGACCATGATCATCTTATATGCTTCTAGTCCCCCAAATCAAAACCACACTGAGATACTACCTCACACCATTCAGAGTGGCTAAAATTAACAACTCAGGAAATAACTGATGCGGGCAAGGATGTGGAGAAACGGGAACCCTCTTGCACTGTTGGTGGGAATGCAAACTGGTGCAGCCGCTCCGGAAAACAGTTTGGAGGTTACTCAAAAAAATTAAAAATAGAACTACCCTATGACCCAGCAATAGCCCTACTAAGAATCTATCCAAAGGATACAGGAGTGCTGATTCATAGAGGCATATGTTTATAGTACCCCAATGTTTATAGCAGCGCTTTCAACAATAGCCAAATTATGAAAAGATGTCCATCAACTTCTGAATGGATAAAGAAGATGTGGTTTAAATATACAATGGAATACTACTTGGCAATAAGAAAGAATGAAATCTGGCCATTTGCAGCAACGTGGATGGAACTGGAAGGTACTATGCTGAGTGAAATAAGTCAGTCAGAGAATGACAGATATCATATGTTTCACTCACATGTGGAACTTGAGAAACTTAACAGAAGACCATGGGGGAAGGGAAGGGGAAACAAACAGTTACAAACAGAGAGGGAGGGAGGCAAACCATAAGAGACTCTTAAATACAGAGAACAAGGGTTCTCTGACGGTTGATGGGGCTGGGGGCAGGGGAGGGGGGAAAATGGTGATGGGCATTGAGGAGGGCACTTGTTGGGATGAGCACTGGGTGTTGTATGTAAGCAATGAATCATGGGAATCTACCCCCAAAACCAAGAGCATGCTGTATACACTGTATGTTAGTCAACTTGACAGTCAATATATTTTTTTAAAAATCCTTTAATATTTCCTGTAAACCTGAAATTCTCTAACAAAAAACAATTTTATCCCCAACTTTTGCTAAGCTGGTATCTGAAAATACATCATGACTTTTGTGGATATGATAATCACGTAAGCAAGTTGCTGTTTTCACCATGAATAGATTAATATATTCTTGACAACTGATAATTTTGCAGTTTTTCCTTAAATACTGGTTATGTTCTTAACAGGTTAGCCAGTCTTTCTTTTTTTTTTTTAATTTGTTTTTCAATGTTTATTTTTGAGAGACAGAAAGAGACAGAGCGTGAGTAGGGAAGGGGCAGAGAAAGAGGGAGACACAGAATTCAAGGCAGGCTCCAGGCTCTGAGCTGTCAGCACAGAGCCCAACACAGGGCTCGAACCCACAAACCGTGAGATCATGACCTGGGCTGAAGTCGGACGCCCAACCAACTGAGCCACCCAGGTGTCCCTAGCCAGTCTTTCTGAAGTCTGACTTCCTTGCACTGTACAAGTGAATTTTTTCTTTCCTTTTCTAAATACTTTGATCTCTGAGCATTCCTTTGACAATGTCTGAGTGGGACCTCCCACCTTACTCTCTAGTTCTTCTAACTAGCCTCACAGAGAAAGGAAGTTGTAGAGAAATGGGAAACCAGATGGCCCAAGCAAGACCAGAGAACAGCAGGAGTTTAAAAGGGTAAATTGTTGTATATTTCTACTTGACATTTTACACATCTGTCATTGCTGTAAGAAGACATTTCCCCAGGTAGCTGCTGCTCCTTCAGCCCGGGCTCCAGAATGAATATACAGTGAACAGAGCTGACCCAGGAATCTGCAGGCCTGTAGTATGAAGCAGAGCCACCCCAGCTGACCCTCAGACTCATGAACAAGAATGAATATTCTTTTAAGCCATCAAACTTTGGTGTAATTTGTTTGACAGCATAAGCTAACGGATACACCCAGTTTTATTTATATGACCACTCCCACATCAGTAATTTGTGACCAGAAAACATGACTGTGACAGACAACTACATCTCCTGCACATACTACATTTTTGGAAAAGAAGGGGGAAATGATTCTCAGAAAAAGGTTGTGGCAGGGAGTGAGGAGCGTACTGGGCACACAAATCAATAGGGATACACCAGGGTCTAGAATTCCCTAACTTTTATTCAATAAAACACTTCATCCAATGCATTAATTTTTTAAATATTTATATTTGAGAAAGGTGGGGGGGGAGGGGAAGGAGGGAGACACAGGATCTGAAGCAGGCTCCAGGCTCTGAGCTGTCAGCCCAGAGCCTGATGTGGGGCTCAAACTCACAAACTGTGAGATCATGCCCTGAACTGAAGTCAGACACTTAACCGAATGAGCCACCCAAGCACCCCGAATTAATTTTTTCTTTCACCCAAAACTCTCCTACTACAATTTAATAAAAGTGGTTTTTTTGGAGTTGGTGAGATTCAAAGAAGACTTTGAGAAAGAGGGAGACCACATGGTCTCAAGCCAATGACTCAGTAGTATGAGTGAGAAACTGGAATGCAGGCCCAGGGTCATGTTGGAGAGGACAGAAAGCAAAGAGCTGGGGTGGAATGATGACCTGTACACAAACATTTGACCTAACAGGGCACACATGAGACTGGTCTAATCTTTCTCACTTTTGCTGCATTCTGTGGAATACAACAGGAAGAGTTCTTTGAGAAAAAATCTTGAAGAACCCATTGCCATCGATGCCAAGAGAAAGCCAGAGGTCTGGGGAGCATAAAAATGGCAGTCATAACTGGCATTTATCCTTTTTCTTATAAACCATTTTTCTGTCTTCTTTCCTTTCTCTCTCCACACATCACCATCCACAGAACTAAATAAATGGAAGATACAAAAGGAGTATTTGGAGCCTACATATATACTATCCCTCATTTACTATAATAGCCTGTTCTTTAATCCAGAACGTTTCTGTAACATACCACTAATCATTTGGGGGTTTGATTCCTCTATTTGAAGTGTGCCACATGTCCTGTCAAAATAACTTCTTCTAGCTGCATAACAATTGTGGGTGGCCCGTGATCACCTTGTCAGAGTGTCTTTTACACCCAGAGCTGGTTGCCAGATTCCACGTTACTTACTTCCTGGCCCCCCTCCTGATAACTTATGCTCCATATATCATCTCCTTCCGCTTTTTTTGCTGGCAATTGGTGGGGACTAACAGCAATTTCAGATATTTATGCAGCTTAAACCCTATTGTCAACATCCTTATCCTCAACACACAACCATTACAGCGGTGTGAGCTGAGTTTTTCAGGAATAACGGGTAAGTAGGGGAGGGAAATGGGCTGAGGTTAACAGAAGCAAGCCTTCCTGGGGTCCTCAGCCAAAGCACACATTGTTGCTGAGCTGATTTTTTCCTTCTTGCCTCTATTTGGGGTGGATTTTCATTTGGAATTAAAAACAGATCACAGCTTGCTGTTTGTTTGCTATTGTCAGGTCAAACCAAGCACTCAGGAAGAGGGTGGTATCACTATGTGCACAGAATTTTCTTGGCAGTTTAATAAGGATGATGGAATTTGCCTGCATTTGCATGGCACCTTCTCTCCTGGGCTCTTAAATTCCTCCCAAAACAAAATATAATCCTCCCAGAAGTCAGGTGTGGCATGGGACTTTGTTCACCCTCACTCCCTCAAGCCCATTTTAGAGGGCCTAGTTCAGGGAAAACAGGTGAAAGTAAATAGGAGTGGGGAGGTCAAGGCTGATGCTTTCCTAGAGAACCACAATTGCAGCCCTTGTGCTACTTACAAAAAAATATCCCCTCTGTTTGGATTAATTTCATTACCCTCTGGACTGACAGCTTCATGCCAGGGCACACAGCTTGGTTTGTGGAATATGGACTAGATTTAGGCACCCACTCATCCCCTCAGCAGGCATTTTTTGACATGGCACAAACATACAGCTCAACCCTGAGTTCTTACATCCAACAAAGTGAACTAGGTCCTTGTACTTAGGGTCAAATTTTTGTCAAAGGGGCTCATTATATCTCCAGTACACAGTTGACCAATTGAAGAGACCATCAATACCCAAACATCTAAGTCAAAAACTAGTTTAGAGACCTCTAGGGGCACCTAGGTGGCTCAGTCTATTAAGTGTCTGACTCTTGATTTCAGCTCAGGTCATGATTACACGGTTTGTGGGTTCAAGCCCCACATCATGCAGTGTGCTGAGAGTGCAGAGCCTGCGTTGGATTCTCTCTCTCCCTCTCTCTTTGCCCCTCCCCTACTCGTATTCTCTCTTTCTCTCAAAATAAATAAACTTAAAAAAAAAATAGAGACCTCTAAAAGTCTTTGCAAACATCATCTCATTTATTCAATAAATAATTTATTAAGTACTTATGTGGAAAGCACTAGCCCCCTCCAGGAGCCTAAAGCCTTTTGGGAAGACAACAAAAATTGTAATAAATAACTGTAGCTGTGGTAGGCAGCTTCTGACATGGTCCCCAACGATCCTCACCTCCTGGTATTAATGCTGTTGTGTAATGATCCCCTTGAATGTAGGCCAAGTCTAGTGACAAAAGAGTTCTAACACATTCTAACAAATAGAATACAACAAAAGTGATGGCATATCACTTCCATGGTAAGATACAAAAGACTGTGCTTCCATCTTGCTGCTCTCTTTCTCTTGCTGGTGCTCTCTCTTGCTCTCTCACTTGCTCACTCTGATATAGCATTCAGCCACATTGCGAGATGCCCTATGGAGAGGCCCATATGGCAAAAAACCAAGAGAGGCATCCGGCTAACAGCTTTTGAGGAGCTGAGGCCTCAATACAACAGCCCATGAGGAACTGAATTCTGCCAACAACTACATGAGTGAGCTAGGAAGTGGATCCTTCCCACTAAAGCCTTGATAATTCCTCTTCTACTATTCAAGATTTCTCTCAGTCTAACCCAAAGTACCTTACCAGAAATACTTCCTACTACACTCCAGCCAAACAGGTATACTCATTGTCTTTAGATCACGGCCAGTCGATCTCCTTTTCCATGGCTTTGTTTATACTGTTTCCCCTGGTTAGAATATTCTCCCCTTTCTATCAGAATCCACCCCCAAATTTTGTGACTCAGCTAAAGCCCTATCTCCTTCTGGAAGCTTTAAAACTTATTGTGGAGTCCCTTGGACATAGCTGGTAAAGTAACATATTAACCTAGTTTGATTAGCCTGGGTCTAGATCGCCTCTTTCTCCTCCTGATTCTTGAACCACCCCTCCTTCTGATTCACTGAACCTCTAGTGTGACACATCATAGACTTCTGTTAGTTTGCAATTCCAGGAGAAAATAATAAAATATGCATATTAATGGAAGTATTAAACAAGTTAAGATTAAAGATCCAAGTTGAGATGTATAGTTTGGGAAGAGTAGATTCTACCATCAACCTTGACCACAGTCAAGGTATATTCTAGAGCTGTCCTATCAACTTTCCTGGGATTGTATTGCTTATCATCCTGTCTTTAGTAATTCATCATTATTAGTTCGAAGAAAGTATTGCAGCTTATATTCATAAGCATGAAATTCTTAGAGCTCTTCAGACATTATTTCTTACCTTAATGAATAATGTAGTAAAAAGAGTGCTTCTTTTGAAGTTTATGAAAGGGGAGGAGCAAGCGAGATCCCTCATGACTCTTTGAGACTCAAGGATATATGAATAGTCATGCATACAGACATGTGTGTGGGTAGAGTTATGGCATACAAAAAAGGTGCTGACGACCTAAAGGTGATAATCGGAGAATGAAATAAGAACTTGAGGAGCACCTGGGTGGCTCAGTCAGTTGAGCATCCTGATTTTAGCTCAGGTCATGATCTCACGGTTCGTGGGTTTGAGCCCCATGTTTGAGCTCCATGCTATCTGTGCAGAGCCTGCTTGGGATTCTCTCCTTCTCTGTGCTACCCCCGCCGTCACTTGTGCTGCCTCTGTCTCTCTCAAAATAAATAAATAAACTCTTAAAAAATAAAATAAGAACATGAGAAAATGGGAAATATTTTTGATAAATTGAAGTGGTAATTGATTAGGGAAATGTAAGAAGGCTAAAATTTCATTCACATACTACCAATTATTCACTAATAATTAGTGATCACCTACTAGCTACCCTAGATTACATTATCCTCTCTAATTATCATAACAACCCATTTTACAAAAGAGAAAATGAAAGCCCAAACATATTAAGTAATTTGCCAGCAGTAAATTACTTCTGGTGACTGGCAAGACCAAGATTCTAACACCAGCATGGCTGATTCCAAATCACATGCAACTCCCTTTTGGACACCACAACTGGCCTCATGCATGTTTAAGAGGCATCATATTATTTTGCTTAGTTATCACTGGATGAAAGGCAACTTGTATCATTCTTCCTGAAATGATTCCATTATCTTTAAACAGTATTACCTATCCAATCTGTGTCTGTAGGAAAGCCATCCTTCTCTATGTCTCTAAATGAAAGAGCAGACTAGCCAACTCACTAAGAAAATTTCATTATAGAGAGGGAGAGATGGTGGAATTTGATGGAATCAGTTTATCCCACACCAGGTCTTCTGATGTCACATCCTTAGTACCCATGGAAAAAAGCCTTCAAATAGGTTCTTTATTTCAGACACAAGGTGTCTTCTGCCCCTGAAAGAGCTTTTATGAAGAGATATCAGCATGCTATATTTTAAAAAATGTTTCCTGGAAATGCAAGAGGATATAAGGTACAGCCTTGTCCCAGAGATATGTCCCAGAGATAATTAACTGCTTAATTGGTAGTCTTTCCTGACTTTCTAAAGTCTTCCATTCAAAGAATGTCAAATAATAGTGTCTAATTAATACACTATATTGACATTAGTCAACCGTCTGGCAAACCTGAGGGTACAGAGAGACTCAGGGAGATGCCGAAACTGGATTTATCAAGGTCTGGGAAGCGTGGGCCTGGGAACCATGAATGTGGCCTGTGAACAGAGGGGGGCAGCAGAGAGCTGCTAGAAAGGTACACTCAGGGAGCTTCCAAGGGGGCAGCTGGTTCTGGTCATCATGGGAACACTGGCTGGGAGACATTGCCCAAGGGGGTGTAACTCAGCTGAAGGATTTAGCCCTGCTGATATCCTTGTCTGGGATCCACAAATAGGACCTCCATTCCCCAAAAGGTGGCCAGAGACCCTCATAAATCATGTCATCCTCTTGCTAAACAGTCACTTTCACCAATGGCTCCCCATTGCTTCGAGCACTGGTTCTTAGGCTTTAGTGTGAATCAGCATCACTTGGAGGAATTGGTAAAACACAGATCACTGGACCCACTTCTGGAATTTCTGATAGATTAGTTTGGGAGCAGAGCCCAAGAATTTGCTTTTCTGTCAAGGTCCCAAGTGATGCTGATACTGTTGGATTCTGTTGGCCCAGGGACCACATCTGGTGAAGCACTGGCTTAGACAGTGCTTGAACTGCCCACCTACCCCCAGTCCAGCTTCTCTTCTAACTACTCAGTCCCACCTGCATCCCCCACATCCTCACACTATGCTCTGCCTGGGAACTTCCTTCAGTCTCACAAGGGAGCCATGTTCTCCCACACCTCTTAGCTTATTCACATTTGCCCACTCTTGTTCCTTCTCTTCACCTGGCTAATGCTTCCTTACCTTAGATCCCAAGTTAGAAGCCTCCCTCCCGTGAACTCCCATAATGCCCTGCACTGCACTTTCCACATTATGTTGTAGATAACTGTTTGCATGTTTGTGTCCCAACTAATCTATCAGGCTTGTGGGAGCAGAAGATCACAAACAGTCACACCATTATAAATCCTCGGTCATCAGTCTCATCTGGAGTCTCACAATAATCATGCCACATTTCTTTGATCACCTCCCTCTTCCGTTCTCAATGATTATTTCAAACAGTCTTCACTTTCCTCAAATCCCTAACCTTCACACCTTCTCTATCACACTCAACAGATGGCCTTGCCTACTCCTTCACAGAGAAAATAGAAGCCACCAAACAGAAACCTCTCAACTTCCCACCACCAAACCTACAAACCCACCAGCATGTACACTCACTACATCCCCCTGACCTTCTGTTACAATAGAGGAGACGCCTGTACTTTCTAAGGCTGCATAAAGCCAATCGCTCCATCTCTACTGCAGTTTTTTCCTTCCTGCTTCCTCAAAACCCCCACCATCAACATGCCCACTTCACGTATCTTCAACTTCTTACACACCCTGATTTTCTTCCTGCCATTTTTAAAATGTATTCAACCCTCTCCTCTATATATAACCATCCTCCTTTGGCTACATGTCACCCTGAAATTGTCATCTTATTTCTATTTGCTCTTGCTCAGCCAAATATGTCTAACTTTGTGATTTCCATTTCCTCATTTCCCATTCATCCCATAAGACATTTTTCCTCAAAAAATGCTCTTACTAAGGTTGCCAAGGACCTTTGTTTAGCTTACTCCCATGGATACTTTTCAGTTCCCATCATACTTGGCCCAGTTGACTTCCTCCTCCATTGTGAAGCCTTCTCTTCCCTTAGCTTCTGTGACATCCCAGCCTGCTTTTCTCCCTGTCTGGCCTCCTTTAAGGTCTGGTCCTCCTCTGCTTCACCTGTAAATACCAGTGTTTTGCTGCAATCCATCCTAGAACATCCTAAAGTCTGCCTGGATAAGTTTATCCATTCCCATCGATTCACTTACTCTACATGTACCAACCACACCCTTTACTGGACACGTCTCCAACTCTCTGATGTCATATAACCAACTGCCTACTATATGTTCTTTCTTTGATGCTCTACAGGCTCCTCATACTCCCCTGAACTTATGATCTTCCAGAAAACCTGTTTCTTCTTTGTGCTTCTTATTGCAGAAATTGAATGTCAATAGCCTTGAGGACACATACTTGACATCTCCCTCTGTCTCCCATTCCATATCTCACCAAGTCCACAATTCCCGAATTCAAGTAGCCTTTCTTCATTTCTTCCAACAAGTCACTATCCCCTCTCTCCTGGATTACAACTATAGCTGCCAGTTTCCTTGTAACATCACAGGAGGCCTCCCACTTTTCCCACTTTGCTAGAAGGTTCTAAAAACAAATGTCACTTCCTTGTTTAAATCCCTTAATAGCTATCCATCACCATTGGGATAATTAAACCTTGTTTTGCCCCATACCTCAGCCACACTGGCCTTCTTCAGCTCCTCTCCACCTCAGAGTCTTCATACATGCTCTTCTCTCTCCCTGGAATGCTGGCCCTCACACCCTTCTTTGCCTAGAAAATTCCCACTCATCCTTCAGGGCTCAGCTTCAGACTGTCTATGGGAAGTTTCACTGAACCTCCACTGTCACTCACCACACAGTGCTTCAAGCTTACCAGTTAAACACTATCATAGCATGCTATTCTCTTCCTTCATAGCACTCTTCACAATTGTGGTTAATTAATTACTTGTGAAATTATTTCAATACTTCTCTCTCCTTGTAAGCATCATACAAGCAGAGATCAAATCTTTCTTATTCTCTACCATATCTCTACCACCATTCACAATGCCTGGCTTGTACTGAGCTGTATTTTTTCTTTGTTGAAAAAATAATGAATGATTACAGAAAATATATGCCACAATCTGAGATTCCACACTTCATGGGCTGGTTGGTTTGCTAATTGTCTACATTTTGCAATGTCCTCTATGTTTATTAGATGACAAAATAATAACTCATATTTCTTCAAAGTTTTCTGTTTGGCTGGCACTGTCCTAAGTGTATTCCATTCTCACAAATTTCCCATGAGCTAAATACTATTATTGTCTCCATTCTACAGGAAGAAACTGAGGCACAGAGACATTAGGTATCTTGCCCCAAAACACAGAACTAATAAGTAATGATCTGAGATATAAATCCAGATAGTCTGATCTAGGCCCCACGTTCTTAAGGTAGTTATATACAGGGAGACCTCCGTGAGTGTAGGGATTTGTGCTTTATTAAGGCTGATATTATAGAGAAAGGAAGACAAAAATTTGATACGCCAGTGGTTCTCAAAATTTAATGTACATTACAATCACCTACAGAGATTGTTGAGATACAGATTACAGGATTCCATTACCAGATTCAGTAGGTGTGAGGGGTAAGACCCAAGAATTTGCATTTCTAACAAGTTTCCAGGTGGTGCTGATAAACTGGTCAAGGGTCACCCTATGAGAATTACTGCAGTCCATAAAGGATTTTCACAAGATTTCTCCATTTAAAAAAGTACATAGTCCCCTTCTGCAATATGCCCTTCCATAATATATAAATAAATAAGAGAGAAAAGCTGTCCAAGAGACAATTTTTAAATGCAAACAAAATAGAGCAAGGGTAAAGTGGTGTTTCACATTCCTCATCCACTAGACTCTCCTCTCTTTCCTTCAATCTCACTGCATCAGTTGTGGTGCACCTCCTTTTGAAGAAACACAAGTATTTGCATCTAACAAAGATGAGAGTGTTACCTAGCTTATCTTCTTAATTCTCGCAACAACTCCATGAGAGCCCTATTATTATCCTCATATTGGAGGTGAAGAAACTGAGAAGTTAAAGATCACAAGATCCAAGATCACAAATCAATTGAGTACTGACTCAAATTCGGGTTGGTATGACTCCAAACTCCTTATCCTTTCCATTAATTTGGCACTGTCCTTCATATTTCCATTGGCCTTTTTAATTCTCCTAAATGCACAAAAAAGCAGAAAGTAATTTCTCCCACACTCATAGAAAATGTCAACTGAAAAAACACAAATCTAAATCATCTCTCCCTGCAAAATATGCTTTTGACTTATTTCACTTAGCATAACACTCTCCAGTTCCATCCACGTTGAAGAAAAAAAAAAAAGGTTAGAGAGGGAGCAAGCCAAAGCATAAGAGACTCTTAAAAACTGAGAACAAACTGAGGGTTGATGCGGGGGTGGAGGGGGGGGGTGGGTGATGGGTATTGAGGAGGGCACCTTTTGGGATGAGCACTGGGTGTTGTATAGAAACCAATTTGACAATAAATTTCATATTAAAAAAATATATGCTTTTGATGTTTCCTTGGATTACTTCTTTGAAATTGGTTGCTATTCATTTCAAATATGTAGTGAAAAAAATCAAAATCTTAAATTATAGAATTATTATAAAGTTTCTCTTTGTTTTATTTTTATTTGAGAGAGAGAGAGAGAGCATGTGGGAGAAAGGGGCAGAAAAAGATAGAATCCCAAGCAGACTCCATGCCCAGCAAGGAACCCGATATGGGGCTCGATTCTACAACCTTGGGATCATGACCTGAGCTGAAATCAAGAGTCAGATGCTCAACCAACTGAGCTACCCAGGTGCCCCTATTAGAATCTCTCTAAGAAGTATATAGCACCCCAAAATAACAATGGCCTGGTTTGTCTTTCTAGAACTACCAGAAAATACTGAATTCTATCACCTTCTTGGTGTGGCTGAAGAAGGCTTTTAGAATTCCACTGCAGTGCTGTGAGGCCATACATCCCCCAGGATTAATCACAAATATTTTATAAAGATGAAGTTTCGTTATATCTTTGTTCTTTGTATCTTGGCTTTTGTTGGCGCATTTTAATTAGGATCTGGTATCTGCAATAAACAGTAAACATAAAGAGCTTTGCAAAAATGTATTAGACTGTTTGTTTTCACACTCTAATGCATATTTGCACAATTTTACCATGAAAAAAGGAAAACATGCTAAGCTCTTGGGCTCTATCCCAAATGTCCTGGAATAGAATCCGGAAATTACTAAAAATGCAACCAAACCTCATCATATTCCAGCAATTAACCTAAGAAACGAGGGTCCATTCTCTGTATGAAAAAAACATTTTCAAGGGGAGAAGTCTGTGGAGGAGAATGCTTCTCGATAACACACGTATCGCATTCTCCAAGCCTGTTTTGAAATTTGGACTTTTTCCCTTTCATGCTAAAAGAGCTTAATAAACAAATTAGGTTGGGTAATGTTTTATTTTTCTCTTTCAGAGTGTTAAGAAAGCTTCTGTTACTAAACGAAGACAGGAAGAACTGTTAAGCATAAAACAAGGGATAAAATAATCACATGTTGCCTCATTTTTAAAAGTAGCTGGGGATTAATAATCTCCCTGCTAAAGAGTTATACACTAGAATGAATTATTATTAAAACAGCAGAATCACAGCAAGTGCTGATGACAAAGGACAGGTTGGCTGCGGGGGGGGGGGGGGGGGAGGGGGAGGCATTTGAACATATCCTAATCAAAAAGTAGTGAAAACTTTTAAAAGTCCCCAAATGTGGCTCCTGTGTACAATTGTTATTGATAGGACAACTTGATAGTGTTTGAATGCTATGCAAAATGATAAAAGTGTGAGCAATTCAGAGGCATAAAGTGATTTTTCCTTCTGTATCTATCCCTTAATATGTTTCCAAATAAAACACAGGATTAAGTAATTTATTTTGTCGCATGATTTATTTAAGGGTTGAAACACAGTAAACAGCAGATAAAAGGCATAGTCCCAGGCATCAACTTAAAAGATAAAAATCACTATATTTTATTAGAGGGAGATATATAAAAATGCCAATGGGAACTGGAAAGAATGGAAAAGTACTAGCTCATAGGTCCCAAGTCTGAGTTAGACTTAGTGTCTCTAACTCCCCTTTAGGGGAATGATATGCCTGAATTTAATTAGAAATCTGCTTTTTTAAGATTAAAGTTGTGAAAAAGTTAAAAGGTTGGATCATGCAAAAATAAAAATGACTCTGAGGATCTTAGGGAATTTGAACTGGTAAACTTAGATTTTATTTCCTGCCAACTGTTTGCACGAGGATTAAGAGATGTACAGGAATTATTAGTTTTAGATAAAAGCCAGCGTTTTATAAAGCAATTAATTTTTCATTAGTTCCACATAATTTTGGCAAAAAAATAGTTTTGTTCCAATAAAGCTATTACATTTCAAGAGGTTACTCTAAAATATAGCCATTAACTTTGCATTAATTTAACCAGATTTATAATAGGTTAAACTACAGGCAGGAAAGCAGTAATAGTTTTTTACAGAACATACTAGAATTAAAAGGAAAAAATTAAGATGAAAAATATTTTAAAAACAGGTCATAAAACTTCTAAATTTCTAAGCATGGTTATGCATTTATTTAAAAGACATTTTCCTATAATGTTTGTTAAGCAGATAAAATGAATTATATGAAGTCCACCTTAAGTTTTTGCATGGAGTTATCTTGGAACTATCAGAAATAGTTATTTTTATTATAATACATTTATTTTATGTTACAATAAATAAAGTATACTTTAAAGATTGAGAAAACAAAACTTGTTAGCACTGAGAACTTTAGCCAAAGAGCCATAAACTCCCCTTCCCAATGCTTGAACTACCTTTAATGCACCCACAAAATTCCACTCAGACTGCCCATTCACCCAGATTGCTGAATGTTTTCACCTCCAGTTTGAGCTCTTTAATTCTCACTGGACTGACAAAGAAGTCTAGGTGAGTCGGGATAACAGACCTCAAAGTCCTGACTTGGAGAATGTTTCTTGTGTGTTTACCTCCAAATAGGCTTCAATGATTATCACTCCTTCTCTACCACCATCCACCAGCCCCAGCCCAGAACCACCTCTCCAGCTCACTGCGAAGTTCTCCTAGTAACTCCCTCAAATCCCATACTTGTTCCCAACCCCACTCAGGTTCCATACTGTAAACAGAATATTTTTGTTAAAAATGTAATTCAGGTCATGTCACCCCTAAGTTGAAAAGCCGCTGGTTGCCCCTGCATCTTGAGAAAAATCTCATTCCTTGCCTTGGCCTACAGAGCCCATGACTTTTGTTTCTTTCCTCTGAATATCATATTCTCTTGCCGTCAGTTCAGGAACCCCATGAGGTTCCTTCAAGTGCTCTGCAAGCACTCCCACCCCCAGTCATGCACCAAGCACTAGGTGAATGCTGAATCCCTATGTTACCATCACTTTGGTTCTAAGACATTTGTTCCAACATGTTCTTGATGAGACTTTCTGTAGATCTAGTTTTCAGATTTGTTTCCTGTTTTTGTACCTCTCTTTGTCCTTTAGATTCGGCACCCAATACACTTATTCATGTAAGATCTTAACTCCCCCTCAAACACCACATACCCTCTCTGGTTCAGGGTAGGCCCAGAATCTTCTACATAAGCATCACTCAGATGGGAAGTACACCTGTTGTTCATACCAGCCATGGTGGGCCCAGGGAAATACCACATTCTAACATTAAACTATTCTCTAATGATTGTACCTGTACTTACATTGTCTGTCCCTATATATCATTAGGTCTTTGAGGGTAAGTAATATACTTACTTATTTAGGTCATGTTAGTAGTAGCATGCTGAGGACTTATCAGATGTCATATCCAACATGGACTGTGCTCAGGACATGGTGAGACCCTGTGATGAGCTGGTTCAGAGAGGGACATTAAGGCAGGACTGAGGAAACCAAACTAGGAGGAGGGCAGATCATTCATTCATTCAGTTACCATCTACACAGCAACTTCCATGTCCTGATAGCCATACTAAGGGATGCAGAATGAAATGAATAAAACATAGCCACTTGCTTTTTATTTCTTTTCAAATTCTTGGCATCCTAGCATAATGAACATGATGCATGCACGCACACACACACGCACACACACACACACACATTTTTGTTTCTCTGTTCAGTATCATTAAGTTCACTTTAAAAAGGAAAGCAAATCATTGTGTATGTATATAGAAACCCCAAAAGATAAAATGGAAAACAATGATGAAAACTAATAATAGAACCCACTTAAGTGGTACATTACTGGAGAAATGTACAAAAATCAATAAATTCCTATACACAAATAATAAGTAAAAAATAACCAAGTAGAAATTATTCCCACTTACAATACTAATAAAAAGTATAAGATAGATTATAATAAACCTAATAAAAAATAGGTATAAAGAAAACTCTAAATTTTTGAGGCACATAAAAGTCTCGTGTAATTTAAATGGAATATAATGATCTTATATCAGAAAAGCTCAAATAAGAGGCACCTGGGTGGATCAGTCAGTTGAGTATCAGACCTCGGCTTGGGTCACGATCTCACAGTTCGTGAGTTCGAGCCCCACATTGGGCTCACTTCTGTTAGCAGAGTCTGCTTAGGATCTTCTGTCTGCTCTCTCTCTGCCCCTCCTTTGCGTTCTCTCTCTCTCTCTCTCTCTCTCGCGGGCGCGCGCGTGCGCGAAAAGAAACATACATTTAAAAGAAAAAGAAAAGTTATCAATTGGTCCCAAAATGATTTAGAAATATGAGGCAATACCAATTAAAACCTTCTAAAAGTTTTTGGAATAAGTCGTGAAAGGATAAATGGAGAAGAATACCGCCCCCCCCACCCCGCAAAATTAAAGAATAGTTGTGTTAGTTATTGTTGCATTAAAAAATCACCTCAAAATTTAGCAGCTTAAAACAGACTTTTTATTCTTTATTTCTTTTTTTTCTTTTAAAGTTTATTTATTATTTATTTTGAGAGAGAGAGAGAGAGAGCACAAACAGGGGAGAGGCAGAGGGAGGGAAAGAGAGAAAGAGAAAGAGAGGGAATCTCAAGCAGGCTCCGTGCTGTCAGCACAAAGCATGACACGGGGCTCAATCTCACGAACCATGACCTGAGCCAAAATCAAGAGTCAGACACTTAAACTGCTTGACTGAGCCACCCAGGTGCCCCCAAAATTTTTATTATTTCAACTTCTATGAACCAGAAATCCAAGCTTGGTTTAGCTAGATGCCTCTGGCTGAAGTTCTCTCACAAGGCTGAAATCAAGGTATTAGCTGGGGCTGTGATCTCATAGAAGGATCAACGGAGGTGGGATCCACTTGGAAGCTCACACGTGTTTGTTGGCAGGATTCATTTCCTCCTGAGCTGTTACAATGAGGGCCTAAATTCCTCACTGGCTGTTGTCAGGAGACTTCCCTCAGTTCCTGGTTTCATGGCCCTCTCCAAAAAGCAGATTACAACAAGACAGCTAGCTTCAAAATAAGTTAGAGAACAAGAAAGAGTGTATATATACATATATATATAGGATCTTTACCTCACTCCATGACCCAAATAAGTCCCAGATGTTTAACTAGTTAAATATATACATTCGAGGAGGGTTATAAATTGATCTTCAATTCTATTAGTAGCAATTTTATTCCTTAAGCTGGGTTGGGATACACGGATATACCTTATACAATACCAAAGACTTCAGCTCACCACACATCAGGCATTGTTATAAGCACTACACCTACATTAATTTACTTAAACTTCAAAACTATCTTAAAACGAGAGTTCTGTTATTTTCCCTCATTTTAAAATACGGAAACTAAGACAATCTCACAGCTTGAAGATTCACGGCCATTGTATTAGTCATCTATCGCTACAGAGCAAACTACCCCCAAACTTAGCAGTCCTAACCAACAAACAATTCTTATCTCACACAGATTCTGAGTCAGGAATCCAGAAGCAGCTTAGGTGGCTGGTTCTGTCTCATGGTCTGTCATGATATTGCACCAACATGTCAGCTGGGGCTGCGGACATCTGACGGCTTGATGGGGCTGGATGATCCACTTCCAACCTGACTCATGTGGCTGTTGGCTTAATTAAAGCCTCCATTGGCTTCCCCACTGGCTGCTGGGAAAAGGCCTCAGTTCCTCATCACATGGAGTTGATTGAGTGTACTCATGGCATGGCAGTTAGCTTCCCACAAAGGGGGAAATCCAAGAGAAGGAGAGAGAGAAAAAAGCTTCAATGTCTTTTATGACCTGGTATCAGAAGACACACTCCATCATTTCCACAATATCTACTCATTAGAAGCAGGTGACTAAGTTTAGCCCATACCCAAGGGAAGGGGAATTAGGCTCCAGTTTATGATGAGAAGTGTCAAAGAATTTGTGGACTTATTTTAAAACCAACACACTCATGAAATCAAGCTCAGAAATTTGTGCTCTCAACCACTGCCTACACCGCCTCTCTTATATTATTCTTTATGCCAGTTTGTATGTGTAAAATATTTCAGAATAGTTTAAAGTTTAAATATAAAAAATTAAAACCATTAAATCAATCATAGGCAAGTATTTTTAAATGTTAGGATGGGTAAAAATCTTTCCAAGCATGACATCTAAAGTAGAAGGCAAAAAAGAGGAAAAAAAGAAAAAGATAGAAGGAGATAACTACATTAAAAACAAAGATATATACATACCAAAAATCACCATAAAAAAATTAAAAGTCAAATAGAAAACTTGGGGGAAAAAATTGCACCATTATATGATAGATGAAGAGTTCCTGTCCTCAATTTCAAAGGATGCTTTAAAATCACTAAGAAAAAGATATATACATTAGAATATGAAATTGACATAAATATGCAATTAAAAAAATAAATAGAAAATACCAATAAACACATTAAGAAAATATTCAATTTATTTGATCTTTGGTAATCAAAAAACAGCAATTAAAAATGAGATCTGTATGTTCTTTCAAGTTGGTAAGGATTGGGAAAATTACAGCATTGTCAAGACTTGGAGGGAAAGGGAATGTCATATGTCTGCAGGGTATATACATTGGTATATGCAAAGAAGTTTTCAAAATGTACCAAAAACCTTAAAGAGTTGTGTTCCTTTTCACGTAACAACTTTACTTCTAGCAATTTATCTTAAGAATTAACTGGACAAAGATAGAGAGAGACATGCTTATCACAGCATTTTTTATTATACCAAAAAAATTTTTAAACAACTTAAATGTCCAAAAACTGAAGATTTTGTTAAATAAATGATGGTACAGCAGTGAATGATGGAATATGATGCCATTAATAACTGACATGGAGGAAACTCATGAGGTTAAATGAATAACATATTTTAAATGGCATATATAACATGATACAACTTTTAGAAGAAAAAATTTTAACCTGTATTGCATACAGCATATGTTGATAGGTTAAAATGTTATATAGAGCAAAATGTTAATAGTGTTATCTTTAGATGATATAATTTCAGATGGCTTTTTATTTTCATCTGTTTATTCTTGTTTCTAAAATCCTGCCTGTGAGATAAACCCAAATTATAAATCCAAAGTTATTTCTTCACTGACCTCTCTGTCTTTCTACTTGCTCCCCCACTAACTGAATAAATGATAGAAAAGGCTGGAACAGGGCGCCTGGGTGGCTCAGTTGGTTAAGTGTCCGACTTCAGCTCAGGTCATGATCTCATGGTTCCTGGGTTCGAGCCGCATGGGGCTCTGTGCTGACAGCTCAGAGCCTGGAGCCTGCTTCTTTGGATTCTGTCTCCCTCTCTCTCTGCCCCTCCCCCACTCATGCTCTCTCAAAAATTAATAAACATTAAAAAAAAAAAAAGGAAAGGCTGGAACCTGATATTATCAGTTAATAATCATTAACCCCCTCACCCCAGCACAGCCTCTGTAATTTGCATAATAAAGAAATGAGTTTGAAATCCCCTGCCCAGAGATCTACATCTGCTTTCATGAACCTACTAGTGTTCTGCTTTTTACACTAGAACGTTAGGTAACATATCCAAAATGATGACATGTTCACATTTAAAGCAAGTGATCAAAAACATGAATGTGAGTCTGTCTCACACATCTAAAGAGCTCGTGGTAGCCTTTATCAATGCAGACTATCATCTCTTAAAACTGCACTGTCGTTTGCTTCTGTGGTTTTGGAGGTGGCTGAAAGTTTAATTTTGAATATGAAAAACTTTAGATTGCATACACAGGCCTACAATTAACAACCAATCATTCACATTGAAAGGGAGCCAGGGCCAAATATATGATCCATGTATCACTCTTATGTTCTAATGGATTAATGTTTTTAATTAAATTAGCCAAATTCTGGCCAACTTTCTATCAAGGAAAACAAGTCCAAGAAAACAGATAAGCATTTTTTGACACAACAAGAGAAGTCTTACTGACTTCAATGTTTTAAAAAAGTCAAAAACAACTACAGAAATTTCATAATAATAGAACACATTTCAAAAGGCAGTTGCCAACATAAAGTCATCATTCACTTTTTTTTAAGTAGAGTATTTCTATATTCAAAACAGCAAGAAAGAATTTTCAATACGTTGTAACTTTTAAGAGGAAGAAATTGTAAATTGTTAATTGCTAAGGAAGAATAAGTGATTTTTATCTTCTTTCCTTCCTTAACTAATAAAATTCCATAAACTCCTTCATTCCTACAAGGCATCACATACCAGATCAAACCAATATAAACTTACAAAGACTTTTTGAAGTTGTATGATTCATTGACTCATTTGGGAAGATTTGGATAAATGACTTGCTAACATTTTCCTATATTGTCATTGATTATCTTTGGAAGAGAAGTATTGGCTGGTGGTACTTGTCCTTTCAGAACATTGCAAGGAAGGCTTTATCCTTTTAGAGCTATCAATTCCCACTGAGAACCAACCCCCTTGATGGTATTAAATAAATAATAAGGATAAAGCTATAACATCCAATATCTGATTCAGCACACGGCTTAATGAGTTTTAAGGTACTGTTAAGTGCTTTGAAATCTTCAGAGAGTGGAAAGGACAATATACCATATCACCCATCTGGAACATAACATCATCTTAGTAGAGATTAATATTTCAATTCTTCACTTTGTTTCGATATTTTCACTTTGATCTCTTTTGCATTGCCTACCTACATTTCATGGAGACAGCTAGCGTTTAAGATAATAGAGAAATAAGCACAAATTCTTAGGGGGCTGAGAAATATTTGGGGGTGGTGCTTTCTGTCACTGGCATTTAATAAGTGCTTATTGCATTACACTGAAGAGCATAGAACTAATACTCACAAGAAGCATCTGTTACACAGTAGAAACAAGCTAAGCATCAGGAGATTAGGGTTCTTATTTCAGCTTTCTTTTCAATACCTGTGACCAACTAGCTGATCATGCACCCAGTCTGGGTCTTCTGAGTCTTGTCCTCAAAACGTGATAGCTAATTGGGGCTCCTGGGTGGCTCTGTTGGTTAAGCGTCAGACTTCAGCTCAGGTCATGATCTCACAGTGCGTGAGTTCAAGCCCTGCATCTGGCTCTCTGTTCTCATCACAGAGTCCACCTCAGATCCTCTGTCCCCCTCTCTCTCTGCCCCTTGGCCACTCATGCTCACTCTCTCTCTCTCTCTCAAAAATAAACATTAGAAACATTTTTTTTAAAGTGATAGCTAATGAGACGATCTCCAGCTGCAACATTCTTTGAGCACATGATATCCAAGTTGAGAAAAGACCTGCATCTGCAAATGTCTAAGTAGGGTTGCTACAATGTAGAGGTACTTCCTTAGAAATCTCCACCTAAGAATGCTCAATCCATGAGAACTCCAAGCTCATACATTGAGAAAACCAAGTTCCCTTCCAAGGAAGGTAAAACAATCACCTACCAATATCAATTCACCTTGACTGATGGCATAATTTGTTCAAAATGCTGTTACAATCAGACCAGTAATTCAGAGCTTACCCATCCGGAACCAAGGAAATTTATTTTTTATAAGTGAACATATCAAAGGTTGTCATCTGCCAGCTACACCTAAATTCTTTAAGGGTTAAGACATGTTAAAAATAAAAAAAAAAAAACCAAAAGGTTTTCAGTAATTATTTGGCCTAACAGCTTCTTTCCTTTTCAATATTGTCAAGAATTAATTTCACAAAACTAAGCTGGAGAGTTTTAAAAATTCTATTATGATTTTACTCCTGGTAGGTCCTACTCCCCTAAGATGAAAATGTTGATTTTTTTTTTTTTGAGACTTTGGTACCAGACAAAGCTTTGCCTCCCCTGAGAGATGAGTACACCTCTTCCTTTCTAGTGGCTGATTTGTAATTTATCATGCCTCCCTCTTCTCAGCCTGCCAAGAAGCTTAGGTATAAGGGTTGAAACTCAATCACAGCAACCACAGCTAAGTTATAGTTACCATATTTCCCTTGTCCTTTTTTCTATATCCTGCTTTTCTATTTTATTAGCCTTGTTGCTAAGTCATTTTTTATTGCAAACTCTTGGAAAGAGGTGAAGTATAAATAAATATAAATGTAAAATGAGCATAACATATAAAAATTATAGTCTACATCCAAAGAACAACATCTTTCACCTCCATACAAGGATATTAAAATTAAAAGTGAACTTATTTGGAAGTGAACTGCATGATATCAGCAAAATTTAGACAAGTAAGTAATTTGTTTATTAGATGTTTGTCAAGTGTTTCAATCCATTTTGCTTTATTAATCTCTTGGGGAAAATTGAGACCTCTCAACACATAGAGTGCTCAATTAAATATTTTGTAAAAATACGTACAACTAATTTTTAAGTGAGTGTCTACCTTTATTTTTTTTTTCAAGTTTATTTACTTATTTTGAGAGGAGAATGATCAGGGGACAGGCAGAGAGAGGGAGGGACAGAGAATCCCAAGCAGGAGCCCAACTCAGGGCTTGGTCTCACAAACCATGGGATCATGACCTGAGCCAAAATCAAGAGTTGGATGCTTAACCAACTGAACTACCCAGGCTCCCCATGAGTGTCTACCTTTAAAGTGAAAACAAAACCCTTTAGAATGAGAGGCTCTGTTTTATTTAGGGGAGTATTTGCTGCTCTAAAAAACCCAAAATGTGTAAAAACTAAAACACATTTGAAGTTTATTTTTTGCTCCTCTAAGAGACTGAGGGAGTTTTTCCTAGTTAGCAGGCAGATCTCTACGTAGAGCTTTAGGGACCTGGACTCCCTCCATCTTTGGCTTGGCCATCCCCTAGGGCATCCAGCTAGCAAAAAAGAAAGAGAGCATAAAGCATTGGCCTGTGTCTCACTCTTACTCCTATTCCATTGGTGAAGACTGGTCAGGTAACCACATCTAGATATAAAGCAAGGGAAGGTGCAAGGTGGGGGGAAGTTAGGGAATTAGGACTAGGAAAGTTCAGGGCTACATGGTCACTTTCCAGTAATGACTCTATACAATGAAAAGGGAGCACATAAATTTTTGCGGGCAGCTTTCCCTGCCTGCTACAGGTTCATGCCTTTCCATTCTTTGTGTTTCCTTTTTCCACAGTCTCTATTGTCTATGCAAAGAAAAACACTCAAACATAGAGTGGCAGTTTGGCAACATAGCTTGCTGCTTGTCAGACTGGGGTGCTGACAGAGAAGAACTGCTGGGAAAAGGTAGTTGAACAGAACCAGGAAATCACACCAAATGCTGAAAAGACAAGTAGATCATGAATGGACACCTTCCTTCTAGGTTGTTGAGTCCATGAGAACCAAATAAACTAGATATTCCAGGACAGATCCAGTCTCATTTTCTTCTCATCAGTGGAGGTTCTTTGTTTAATGTGTTACAAAATACGATACCTCTGAAAGATTCCTCTTGTCAATAAATTTACAAATCACAAAATTGCCTTTGTCGAGCCATATATCCTGAGGTTTATTCAGGAAATATGATTATCACCTGGGTTATGGGTGTAGCTCAGCCAATAAATAGCTGTGTAACTTCAGACAATCCTCTTTACCTCTATGCTCTCAGATTCTTCCCTAAAAAACAAATCAAGGGATTGAACCAAATGGTCATTTATATCCAATCAAGATCTAAGTGAAAAACTCTGCAATCTGAGTGGCACTATAAAGCTAATTCAACTTGAACATATTTTAACTTAATATATTCTAGCATCAATGATAAATGAAGCTATTGTAATAAATACATCCATTGACTGGATTTTGAACAAGTAATGGTTTGTTAAATCTAAAAATTTCCTATGATGGGGTGACTGGGTGGCTCAGTCGGTTAAGTGTCTGACTTCAGCTTAGGTCATGATCTCGTGGTTCATGAGTTCGAGCCCTGCATCAGGCTCTGTGCTGACAACTTAGATTCTGTGTCTCCCTCTCTCTCTGCCCCTCCCCCACTTGTGCTCTGTCTCTATCTCTCAAAAATAAATAAACATTAAAAAAATGTTTTAATTGCCTATGGTGGAGGCTATTCTTTTCATATATCAGACTGCATTTAACCAAAGGCCTAACTTACTGCTATAAAATAAGTAGAGTCTACATAGGTCTTTACCTCTTTACAACTATGACATTACATTTAAATAAATCACGTGAAACTTCCTGCACAACTTCTTAACCTAATTATCTAAAAAGAGAATACATGAAATTAATAAAAATGTGTTATAAAAGTAAATACCAGGGGTGCCTGGATGGCTCACTTGGTTAAGCATCCAACTTTGGCTCAGGCCATGATCTCATGGCTAGTGAGTTTGAGCCCCATGTTGGGCTCTGTGCTGACAGCTCAGAGCCTGGAACCAGCTTCAGGTTCTGTCTCCCTCTCTCTCTGCCCCTCCCGCACTCAATCAATCTCTCTCTCTCTCTCTCTCTCTCTCTCTCTCTCTCTCTCTCTCTCTCTCTCACACACACACACACACACACACACACAAATAAACATTAAAAACATTTTTTTTTTAGTAAATACCAGTCTTCCCCCACTGGGTATTTTTTGGGCCAGTTAGAACGTCATTTAGTAAACAACAAAATGCCTAGCTTAGTGAACTAAAAATCATAATCTAGTTACCCAGTTGGGTAACTCTGCCTTCCTTAAGCAGTGCCCTGGGCCAGGTTGCTCCTGCAGCAGGAATGTATGCCCTTTCCACCCTTTCTCCCTTGGAAAAGTCCAAGGTTGAGGACCTGTCCAACTCACTTCTCCATGGTCTTCTGAGAACTTCATCAGAGTTCAATATTCATTGTGCCTTCCCTACAAGTAGCTTCAAAAAGTATCACTCAACATCTAACTCTCTGCTTGAAAACCAAATAGCAAATCTTTGGCTTTGGCTTAATTTGGGTTTTTTTTTTTTGTTTTGTTTTTATATTAAATATAATTTATTGTCAAATTGGTTTCCATACAACACCTAGTGCTCCTTCCAACAGGTGCCCTCCTCAATGCCCATTACTCACTTTCCCCTCTCTCCCACACCCCATCAACCCTCAGTTTGTTCTCAGTATTTAAAAGTCTCTTATGGTTTGCCTCCTTCCCTCTCTATAACTTTTTTTCTCACTTCCACTCCTCCCTGGGCTTCTGTTAAGTTTTTCAGGATCCACATATGAGTGAAAACATATGGTATCTGTCTTTCTCTGCCTGACTTATTTCACATAAATGCCCTCCAGTTCCATCCATGTTGCTACAAATGGCCAGATTTCATTCTTTCTCATTGGGCTTTGGCTTAATTTGATTTCCAAACTCGCTAAAGACACTTGATGCAGTCCCAGAAACTGGTAGGCATCATGAAAGAGGGAAGAGTCAACTCTACCTGGGTAGAGGATCAAGGGAGGAAGGTTTAGAAAAGGTTTTATAGATAAAATAGCACTTGAGAAGGCTCTTTAAAGACATGAGGGGCAAGGAGATAGACAAGGAGATGCATAGGCTAGAGAAATAAACCAGGACCAGATCATGAAGGACCAGGTACAGGAGGCTAAAAAGTTTGAACTCCATCCTGTAGATAATGGAAAATCCCCCCCCCCCCTTGAAGGTTTTAAGCATCAGTAATATGATAAAATTTTTCATTTTACCAAGATTGTTATTTTGGCAACAGTGTGGAGGATAAATTATGGGCCAGAATGGAAATAGGGAGCCAGTCAGGAGACAATTGTGGTAGTTATTACAATGCCAGTTTAGCACACACACTATGACAAACTTCCTAGCCAGAAATCACCACCCCCCCCCCCCCACACACACACCCCAACCCTTAGGCAGGTTCACAAGCAACAGGAAATTTCACACAGACAAATGCTCCTAATCTGTACATAGATGCTTCCAGGCAGTAATGTTAGCTCAAGTTGTATTTATGAAATGCGTAGAGCTAGATGAGAATGCTTTCCTTTTTATTGATTACTCTCAATTACACATTACCTGTGATAGTCCTTTGCCAGATATGCTTTATGATTTAGATCAGCACTTCACTATCTGTGGGAAAGGACCAGGTTTTGTGTTTTCTTTTTCCAATTTGTTGCAGACTGACACTTTTGTCAAATACGATAATGGGAAATTACTAGGAAAATGAAATGAAAAAGCAAAGAACACAAAATGCAAGCCCTTTTTCTAATTATATTGAACAAACATAAAATAATTCTGTCAAGTTGCTATCAGAGTTTCTAAACGTTTACTCCCAGTTTCTGCCACAGACCAGTAGGAGTTTGCAGACTGGCACAAGTCCACAGACCACGCTATAAGTAGCCCTGGTCCAGATGGGCATAGCAAGAGGTATGGAAGCACAGGAAAATTGATAACCTCCAAGAGCATCACAGACCCCCTCTTGTTTAACCTCCCTGAAGAGACTGAATAATGAGAGCACTAAAACTATCAGACAGAAGTGGTCAGACACAAAGTCCACATTTGTATCATGAAACAATTTAAACAAAGTAGCATTTTTATTAGATTTGGGTCGTTGGGGGTGTTTCCCTCCTACTCAACTTTGCTTTAAGCAACCACTGAGGCCAATATTTAAACATGTTAGCGCTGATGAGCAATGCCAGAAAAAATATAATCAAACAAAGTGACTAAATTAATAATTTATACACTAACAACTATGTGAAAATATAAGGCATGAGGAATTCAATTAGAAAAAAATGTAATCCAAATTAGAGTGCGTCTCAATTAAATTAGATTCCCCAACAGTGCTGTAAGTTTAGTTAAAGCCCATAGCACTACAATGACCTTAACATCACTAATGGCAACTTGACTTAGAGCGTATGTGGTATATTTGAACCACTTTATAAATACTTATGTGGATGCTTTGCTTCAGCTTAAGTGGTAATAAGACTCTTCTCAGACTTCTCTTTATAGTGTAATAATAATAGTTATTTATTGAACATGGTTATGCTTCAGAGACATTATCTCTTTAAATATACCCCAATAGGGGCGCCTGGGTGGCGCAGTCGGTTAAGCGTCCGACTTCAGCCAGGTCACGATCTCGCCGTCTGTGAGTTCGAGCCCCGCGTCAGGCTCTGGGCTGATGGCTTGGAGCCTGGAGCCTGTTTCCGATTCTGTGTCTCCCTCTCTCTCTGACCCTCCCCCGTTCATGCTCTGTCTCTCTCTGTCCCAAAAAAAATAAATAAAAAACGTTGGAAAAAAAAAATTTAAAAAAATAAATAAATAAATAAATAAATATACCCCAATAACCCTGTAAGATAAGTATTATATTCTCTCATTTTAAAGATGAGAAAATTGAGGTTCAGAGCGGTAAGTACCTTATGAAAGGTATACAGTTGTTAAGAGCGGAGGCCAAGTTGAAACCATATCTCCCTGATGCCAAAGCCTATCCTTCTAGCCTTCTAGCTACACTCTGCCTGGATCATCAGCTTCAGTGGTGACCCAGAGGCTGTAGACTGCCTGGATGGAGTTGTTTTATCAGCTTTGAAAGGGAGGGAGATATGCTAGTCCTTGACCCTCACTAAGTAGTAAAAACCCTAACAAGGTACCACCATCCAGGGCAGCCCTATCTGTGAAACTGACAGTCTTTCTTTTAACTTTTTATTTTGTAATAACTGTACACTGATTAAAAAGTTTCAAAAGCAGTACTGAGGATTCCTATATGTCCTTTATCCATTTCCCCTAATGCTAACATCTTACATAACCAAAGTACCATTAATAAGTCAGGAAATTGGGGCACCTGGGTGGCTCAGTTGGTTGAGCCTCCAACTCTTGATTTCTTGCACTGACAGTGCAAAGCCTGCTTGGGATTCTCTCTCTCCCTCTCTCTCTACTCCTCCCCAACTCATACATGCTCTCTCTCTCTCTCTCTCTCTCTCTCAAAATAAATATAAAATAAAATAATAAAATCAGGAAATTAATATTGTTATGGTAGTCTTAATTAAGCTACAGACCTCATTTGAATTTTGGAAGCTTTCCCATCAGTGCCATGTTTCCTGTCCCAGATCCTTGCATTTAGTTTTTCTCTCTCCTTAGTCTCTCTCAACCTATGACACTCCATCAGTCTTTCTTAGTCTTTTATAACCTTGACATTTTTGAAGAATATTGTCAGTTATCCTATAGAATATCCCTCCATTTAGATTTGCTGGATGTTTTGTCATGATTAACTTAAAGTTATGGATTTGGAGGAAGAACACCACAGGGGTTATATGCCCTTCCCAGTGTATTGTGTCAGAGGATGCATGTGGTCCGTAGGTCTTATTATTAGTGTTATTAATCTTTATCACTCCATTAAGGTGTTATCTATCAGGTGTCTCTACTGTAAAGTTACTATTTTTTCACTATGCAATTAATAAATATTTATTTGGGGGGAAATGTTTTGAGATCATCCTGCCAGGCTTTTTAATGTCGACATGATAGGTTGCTTGTTAATTTTGGCATTTATGACACTGACTTCAGAGTCACTCTTTTATGTGACTGTTGAGAAGAAGAAGGCTGGGTGGATGATAAGAGCACAACCTACTCATTACTGAGAAGGAAAACAGCCTCTAGGGGCCTGGATGAGGAGTAGAGAGGCAAAGTGAGAATGGTTAACGGAGAAAAATAAAGCCCTAGAAAACCCTAAGGAGAGACTACAAATTGTCTTGCACCCCATTTTTCAATATCCCCTTATTCAGTAGTAATTTAATCTCCACTCATGCTCAAGTTTTAGGAAGACTAGTGGTCTTCCAGCTTGACACTATATTTTCCAGCTAGATGTGGCCCTGGGACTAAGTTCTCAACAATGCCATGTGAGCCGAAAGGTGCTAGATGCACATCATCTAAGACATTTCTTGCCTTCTTTCCTCCTTCTATGACCCTAGAACAGGACCTCCTGCTCATTTTGTATCACAGACCAGTTTGGCATGCTGGTGAATCCCCTGAGACCTTAATAGAATGATGTTTTAAATGCATAAAGATACAAAGGGTTATAAAGGAAACCAATCATAATGAAATACAGTTGTAAAATATTTTTACTGTTTCGTTATTTTTTTTTAATTTTGGAGAGAGAGCACATGCAAGAGGGGGAGAGGGACCGAGGGAGAGAGAGAGAACCTTAAGCAGGCTCCATGATCAGCACGGAGCCTGATGCAGGGCTCGATCCCACAACCCTGGGATCATGACCTGAGCTGAAATCAAGAGTCAGACGCTCAACCAACTGAGCCACCCAGGTGCCCCTGTAAAATATTTTTTTTTTAATTTTTTTTTCAACGTTTTTTATTTATTTTTGGGACAGAGAGAGACAGAGCATGAACGGGGGAGGGGCAGAGAGAGAGGGAGACACAGAATCGGAAACAGGCTCCAGGCTCCGAGCCATCAGCCCAGAGCCCGACGCGGGGCTCGAACTCACGGACCGCAAGATCGTGACCTGGCTGATGTCGGACGCTTAACTGACTGCGCCACCCAGGCGCCCCTGTAAAATATTTTTAAATAAATGTATGATATATTACTCTATGTACTTCTTTATTGACATATTACATAAAAATATTTAACAAGGGGTCTAATGACTAACCTAGTTTCCAAGTGGTAAATATAAATGGTAGTTTGAGAGAACTGTAGTAACTATAAGGTGATATGAAAATACCTGTGACTTCTATTGGTGACAGAGTCACTAGGCCTGCTAACAGTACTATGGTTTATTGCCTATAATTGTTAGATATGCTACATTTCTATTAGAGGTTTTCCTACTCAAGTTCATAAACATCCTGAATCCCATCCATAGTCCTCAGAATAGAGAATATTGGAGCAACAAGATAGAAAAAATCTGAGAACCACCTGTTTCCCCTAGACTCCCTCCTTATTGACCTCCGGACTATTACTCAAAAAGAGAGAAATTTCTCTATTGTTTGAACCACTTTGTCATGCCTTTCCTATCTAAGTCTCCTAGTTACAATAGTTAAGCTGTACTCCAACTCAGCGGTTCTCAACCTTTTTAATCTTTAGACCCCATTACAATCTTGAAAATTATTGACAACCTCAAACATCTTTTATATGGATTATATATATCAATATTTACCACATTAGAAATTAAAACTGAGAACTTTTTATTTTTATTCATTAAAAAATAACAATAATAAACCCATTACGTGTTAACATAAATAACACTTTTATGAAAACTAATTGTATTTCCCCCCCAAACAAAAATTAGGGAAAAGAATAGGCATTGTTTTACATTTGTGAAAATCTCTTTAGTGTTTGGCTTAATGGAAGACATCTGGGTTTTCATATCCTCTTCTGCATTCACTATGTTTTGTTTTGTTACTTTGGTTGAAGTAAATGAAGAAAATCAATCCTCACATAGATATGGAAAAGGGAGTATTTTAAATAGCCATTTCAGATAACTGTGGGTCTCCTTTTTTGATATTATTCAAAAACTTGACAAGTAGTGCTTACGTTTGTTGCACTAACGTGGAATCTGAAACCACATCACTGAACTTTTACACTGTCACATTAAAATCCTTTAGTCTATAGTTTATATGGCTCTCTTACCCTCGCAAGATTTTGTAACACCATGGGAGCACCTGAGTGGCTCAGCTGGTTAAGCATCCGACTCCTGGTTTCGGCTCAGGTAATGATCTCACGGTTTCGTGAGTTCAAGCCCCACATCAGGCTCTGCACTGGCAGCATGGAGTCTGCTTGGGATGGTCTGTCTCCTTCTCTCTCTCCCCACCCCACCCCCCACTCACTCTGTCTCTCTCAATATAAGTAAACTTCAAATTTAGAGATTTTGTAACATCACGAATTGGTCATTTTGAATACATTGGTTTGCTGAGTTCTGCAGCTCTTCTAAATGTTGACACGTTTCATTATACAATATCAAAAAATCACATTGGTTAACATTACCATGGATCTCATCAAAAAAAAAGTTTTTAAGAATTGAGAAGCTGTCGAGCTCGTGGTGGTGGATACAAGTCTTCCAAAATTATAATTTTCACTTGAAAGCTCAAATGTCATCATTGGCAACACATACTGTCAGTTGTTTTCCTTGAAGTGACAGGCTTACTTTCTTCATTTTTGAGGAAATGTCTGCCAAACACCATAGCTTGTCTATCAGTCGTTCTCTCAAGTAAAAATGGTTTTCTGCGAAAAAGGGGCTAATTCATCTCACGGCTCAAACAACCACACACGCCCTTTTCCTTGAGACAACCACACGCAGCAGCCGTGCCTTATGTACACTTCTCATTCCGTCACCCAGAGTGTTGCAAAAACATACCCATGGGTCAAAATCTGATAAAATTTGATTTAACGTTGTTAATAAATCTAATAAAACTTCTACTTCCTTATCAAGGAAATTCTCAAATGAAACTTTTTTTATATATGTGATGCAAGTGTATGGCCGTGAAGAATACCATCACTGCTGATATTTTGGTATCACAGCTTTGATTTGTGCTGAGACGCCAGCAATTTTGCCTGTCTTCGCTTTTGCACCATCGGTGGGATTGTCAATACAAGCCGGTGAAAAGCCCACATAAAATCTTAGTGTTATTATGAAAATAGTCTAACCTGTGGAATGCCTGAAAGAGTCTGGGGCCCACGAGGACAAAGGAACCTGACTTTGAGAATCGTTCTAACTAATACAACTTCCAGGCTCTAAAGCAGGCAATAGATTGGATGGGGGTTGCTCCAGGAAAAGGGACATAGAGCAACAAGAAATGAGTCAGTGTGAAGTTTAATGCTCTAAACCGTGACCCTAGCCAGGCCAGTCCCTAGGAAACTAGGGACCTTGATTCTGCAGGCTGCCCCTGGGTCTCATTAACTTCCCTGACTACTCCCGTCAAGGTTTTACCTAGACAGTAATGGCTCTCAGATTCATAGTATGGAGATATGGCCCTCATTTTTCTTTTGTTTTATCCATGTAGCATTACCCCTACACTCCACTTATTTTCTAACTATCTGTTTCCCGAAACTGCTCTCAACTCCACCTCTGTCCAGTTGTTTTGTAGCGGGATGAGTAAGGTTATAGTACGACCCAGCTCTCAGGACACAGCTAATCAGGGCAGGGGAGGGCCTGACACCAGGTGTGCCCATAGGCCTTTGCTGAAATTTTTAACCTTGGGATTGCAAATTGGGCATTCTTTCTCCAGATGGCTGAAGCAGTGAGATAGAAACCAGGGATTCTCAAATTTGGCATACAATAGAATCCTGTAAACCAGAATGCTGGGCCCCACCCCAGATTCTGATTCTGTAGGTCTGGAGAGGGGCCTGAAATTTCAGAGTTTTAGTGAGTTCCCAGGTGAGGCTAATGTTCCTGGTCTGGAGACAATACTTTGAAATTGATGTAAAGTTCCAGAACTATGAGGGTTTAAGATCATGCCTCTCATCATACAACTAAAGAGGCTGGGGGTGGGGGGAATCTGTCTAGAGAGATAGAGAGAGAGAAAGAGTCATAAAGAGAGAGATGGAGAGAAAGAGAGGGAGCGCTCACCTGAAATACAAAGGTGATTTTCACAGAGACTATCCCTGAAGTTCTATTTGGATCCATAAACCATGGCATGGAAATAGAATGGATGCCATGAAGCCTCTTACAGATGCCTGGAGCTTTAGACAAGATCTGCATCAAAGCTGCTAGATAGTGAAGAAGACCCCCAAACACCAACAGTATTCTCCACTGTAGCTCAGGAGGTAGCATAATGGATGGAAAAGTATGCTCTGGGTGAGAATGCACTGGTTTAAATCTGGCCCTGCTACTTGCTGGCTATGCAATCATGAGCCATTACTGAAGCTTGCTAAGCTTATCTATCAGTGAGTATGACAACAGGACTACCTCATAATGTCCCTGTGAAAACAAACCTAGATATGCAGGGAAGCTTGGAACAACTTCTGGCACATGGTAAACACTCGGTAAACATTGATTATGGTTATTACTAATTCTTGTTTCTAATCTGTTCTCATTGTGATCCTGTATCTATAGAAGCAAATGCATGGACCCTGGTCTGTCTCCAGTCTCTGTCCTCTGAATTTGCCTCTTATGCTTGATCTCTGCAGGCTTTATCTCATGCACAGCACCTCAACCCAGGTCTAGCTCTAAGGGATCTGGCTGATAGTTTCACTAGGAGATAGTTCAGGCCTCCAAGCCATCATGGTTGTAATTCTATCAAAGACTGAGAGTCTTCAAGGGACTGTCTTGGCCCCAATCATCTGGGCAAGATTTCCAAGGCAAAACAAGGCCTGAGAAGGTGGATTTTAGCAAGCTGGTAACAAGAGTGAGCTTACCTGTGCTGAGATACCAAGATAATGGAAGTAAGACAAGGGGGGGAAGAATTCAGATCCTAGATTCAGGTGTTATTGTGGCTTCTTATGCAAAGTCCATGCCTCCAGGTACAGGCATCTGGGATCAGGTAAAGAATCTGATAAGGGGTAGACCCCACTCCTGTCAGCGATAACACCAACAGTGCCAAACTTTGAAAATCAATCATGGTCTTCCATTTCTTGTATTTTTTAGCTTGGTCGGCCCTGTGTCCTAAAAACCCCAGGACAGCTGCCTACTACAGGGCCAACCTCTATAGGAAGCCAACCCTGACTTTCTAAGAAGGGACAATGCAGAAAAACTGTTAACACAAATTCTATACCCTGTGAATACTTTCATCCATTTCTCTCCTCTTTTGTCACTCTCAGAAATTCTCTCTCATACCCTTATATGCTTCTATGGCCCTGTTCTTCTTCCCCCAATTCATCTGGCTTTCCCTACTACCTTGGTAGGCAATATCTCTATGACACATGTTTAGTGTTTTAAGCCACTAATTGAGGTAATTCACTATGCAACATGACACTGAGGTAGGCACTACCCCAGTGGTCAAGATGAGAGACGGTATCTCTTGCCCTCAAGAAACTTACAGACTACTTATGCCCTAGTCTTTCCTTCACAATCATCAAAACATTGGCACCTGAGCACTGTCTACTATTCCAGACTAAATCTTACATTTTCCAATAAATATCTACGGGGAGTATCATTCAATACCCCTGCCTCACAGCTCCTGAACCTCTTCAGACCCTATAATCTGCATCTTCTCTATTTCAGCAACTCCACTCCTGTGATCATGCTGTGATCTTGTCTTCACCTATATCCGGACCAACTGTAAAAAGTTTAACTCTAATATACAACTTTTTTTTTTCCCACAATGACTAGTTTTCCTCTCTTGGTTATTTCTCTACTCTTAGACCTGCTCTGACCTCCTTAAGAGATCCAGGTCCAAGGAGCTCTCCTGTTCCTTCCCAATCTATCAACCCCTTCCTAATTTTATTCCCTTCTTTACCCAGGTTAGATCCCATAGTCTATCACATAAACGCCTTTTCTGCCATGTAACCTTTCCTTTTTTGTCCCCAGACTTGGACATTTTCCACATCTATTGGTGCCCCACTCACCCTCCTCAGCATTCACCTGTATCTCCCCAAAGATTGCCTACAATGAATACCTGCACCTCCATCTCTGAAGACTTTTTCCTGGCTATGGAGAGACTCAGCCAGAGTATACAGGGTAAGTCAGAAGTGCTAAAGAGTTAATGACTCTGGAAGCAACTCTCAACTAATGGTGGGTGAGGAGATACAGAAACACCATGTTTGGCAGCCACAGCTGATCCTTACCATTGACCAGATGACCTACTTGTGATGGTCATCTTTGCCTCTCATTTCTGTGGCCAGCCCAAGGAATGTCCTCACTCACCCTCAGTGCATCTTTTTCTGCTTGACAGATGAAGTGGGGAAAATCTCGGAGGAATGTCATTAAATTCCTTTCCCATGCTCCTCCCCTGCCTTAAAAAAAAGAGAGAGAGAGAGAGAAGAAAAAGTCTCCCTTGCTTCTTTCTCTCACTCATTTCCAGGAAAATGTGTCCCTTCTATCTGCAGCTAATCTTTCACCAGGACTCTGGATCCCACCACCCCCTGCCTTCATTACTAAAGGTCTCAAATCGCCCCTGAACTGACACATGTGATGAAAACATCTCAACTGTCATTGTAATTCACCTCCTGGCAGCACCTGCTGTGGTTGACCGCTTCTGAAACTATTTCTTCCTAAATGTCTGTGACATTACTGTCTTGCAGTCTTCATTCATTAATTCATTCATTAATGTCTTGCAGTTTTCATTCTACATCTCTGATCACCCCCTGTGTTGCTACTAATCAGACACCTCTTAAATGTCTCTCCACGTACTTCCATCCTCATGGCCAGTACCATCATCTCAAACCAAGGTCACTAGGTGATTCTTCTACTGGCCTCCTCCGCCCCACCTCACTCTCCAGCCCAAATCTATTCTCTAGACCATAGCCAGGGTATTCTCTCTTTTATCAGGTCATTGCCCAGTTTAAAATCTATCAGTGACTCCTCATCAGTTGGGCCTGATGGATGTCAAGATTAGCAGAAGAGATAGGAGTTGTTAAAGCTGGTACCCTCCCTCCCCCCTGCTCTGCCTTGAACACGTGTGAGGTTTTTCCACTGGGGAACTGCTATATCTCTCTTGGAAAAATCTCACCACAGTTGTGCTTGAATACCAGGACTTTTAAACAAGCCCATCTGACTTTCTAACCCAGCAACAAGTGTGGAACACTGCATATGTTGAATCATCCTTTAGTCTTGATCTCTCGCTCACTTCTAAGCCCTAAGCCCTGCACATCAGCTGCAACTTTCTGAAACCACTACCCCCAGATTGATATTGATTGACAACAATTGATACTACAGTTGTTAAACATTAATTAGGCTCCATGCTCAACGTGGAGCTTGAACTCACAACCCTGAGATTAAGAGTCACATGCTCTACCCACTGAGCCAGTCATGTACCCCTCAATGCTCATGTCTTTTAAGTCTGCAAGAGGAATCATATGCTACACAGAAAAGTAAATTCGAAAATAAATAAAAGTTCATATTTTTCCTTTGATTTTGACCACCAAGAATTTCAAAATTAAATCTGTGTTTTAACTCCATAGGCATCCAAAATCCCTTTCTGTGGTATCTACAAAACTTTGTCCTTACTTTCAATTTATGTCTTGATCTTAAAGTCTTATTTGGATTTTCTCCCTGATATGTTAGTTTTCTATTGCTGCATACCAAATTACCACAAATTTAGTAGCTTAAAACAACATATATTTATCATCTCTACTTCTGTAGGTCAAGAGTTGGGCAGAGCTTAGCTAGTTCTGTTCAGGGTCTCACAAAGCTGCAAGATAGGTTATGACTGGACTGTATTCCTTTACGGAGCTCAAGATCACATAGTTGTTGGCAGAATTTAGTTTTGTGCAGATGCAGGACTGAGGTTGCCACTGTATTGCTGGCTGTCAATCAGGGGCCATCTCAGCTCCATGGAGGTTCCTCTTAATTCCTTGCCACATGGTCCTCTCAGACCCTCTTACCCCATGGCCGCTTATTTCTTTAAAAGCCAAAAGAGAGCTTCCCCAGTCTGCAAAGACAGTCTTAGAAAATGTCCCATAACCATGGAAATGGCTATGCTATCACTTCTGCCATATAAAATAACATAATCAAGGGAATAACTATCCCATTATAGCCACAGATCCTACTCATACTCAATATAATGGGAATGTACTCCAAGGGGCAAGAATCTGATGGGCCATTTAGAATTTGGCAAGCCACATCTAATCTTAAATTTTTATTTATTATGTAAGAATTTTTTTTTTTTTGCATAACTCTATGTTATTCTGAAATGTATCTAAAAATTGGGGGGAAGCAAGTTATATAGAATCTTAAGAGAACATCTCACATTGTATGGTCGATTGATTCTAAAAATGGCCCAACTTGGGGCGCCTGGGTGGCGCAGTCGGTTGAGCGTCCGACTTCAGCCAGGTCACGATCTCGCGGTCCGTGAGTTCGAGCCCCGCGTCGGGCTCTGGGCTGATGGCTCGGAGCCTGGAGCCTGTTTCCGATTCTTTGTCTCCCTCTCTCACTGCCCCTCCCCCATTCATGCTCTGTCTCTCTCTGTCCCAAAAATAAATAAAAAAAAAAAAAAAAAAAAAAAAAAAACGTTGAGAAAAATAAAAATGGCCCAACTCAATTGTTCCCTTCCCTGTACCCATACCTGATGCAATGTGACACTGAAGCTCATCCCAGAGATTTTGAGACTGTCGTGTCTTGCTTTGGCCAACAGAATGCAGCTAAAGTAACAGTATGAGAATATGGAGCCTAAACTTGAAGAGTAACTGCATGTATTTGTTCTGTCTTGAAACCACACTATTGCCATGGTAACAAGCCCAGAACTGCCTGCTAAAGAATCACATAAGCTGTGGAGCAAAGATAAGCTCCCATCTTGGTGAGTCCTAGACCAGCTGGCCCCTAGCTGAGCTACCAACTGACCATAGACCTATGAGTGAGTTACTCAAAACTAGCCAAGCCTGTTCCAGATTAGCAGAACTTCCCTGTCAATCCATAAACTCATAAGAAATAGCACAGGACTGTCATTTTAAGCTACTAAAATTTGAAGTTGTTTGTTATACAGCAATAGCTAACTGATGTATGTGGGGAAAGGCAACATACAAAGGACTTGGCTGTGTAGTGGAAGTAAAGTATCCTAAAAAGGCATAATTCATTCACAGTACCCTCAAATTTCTGTGTTTCATATAAGAAATCACTACTGCTGATGATGGGATGTTTTCAGTCTGTGTGTCTAAGTAATCTTCATTCAAAAGACTGATGTGTGACCTGCAGTTCTTTCTACAATGAATAGAGCAATAAAGAGATAGAGAAATCAAATAGCAAAAAAAAGAATTCTGCTGTGCTGTTCTAGACACAGCTGCCCTAATAGAGAAATGTGCAGTTTCTACTTTCCTTGCAGTTTTTCGGTTCAGAATTACTTTAAAATAAATCCCAATGAAAGCAGTAATCAATTATGTTGAGAAGAAAACAAAGTTTGATCTGAAAATACTAACAGAATCTAACATTTTAGAAATAAATTACTGTGTCATGTCCTGTGGCAACATTGTATCAAATTGCTTAAAGATAAATTGTACCATCAACTCCTGGGTGTCTGCATGTGGATTATCTTTTTTTGTAGATTATCAAGGGCAAACATTTAATTTCAGGTTTTTATCCCTCTTCTCCTCAGTGTATTCTCTACACATTTCTGAATACCATCAGTCATAGCAAGGTAAGGGGACAGAAGTTTAGTGAAATATAATGATAATTCACTTATATTGCATTCTACAAGAACAAGGTGTTCAATATAAGTAAATTTCCAAGATAGCCTAAAAGTTATCCAAGTACCCTTGTTTTTTAAAAACCTGTAACCATTCTGGGGCACCTGTGTGGCTAGGTTGGCTAAGCATCCGACTTCAGCTCAGGTCATGATCTCCTGGCTCATGAGTTCAAGCCCCGCGTTAGGCTCTGTGCTGACAGCTCAGAGCCTGGAGCCTACTTTGGATTCTGTGTCTCCCTCTATCTCTCTACCCCTCCCCCAGCCATGCTCTGTCTCTCAAAAATAAAAAAAAAAATGTTAAAAAAAATTAAAAACCTTTAACCATTCTGATATAAATTTTTCTTTTTTTCTTTTTATTTTTTTAATGTTTATTCAGTTCTGTGAGAAAGGGAGACAGAGACAGAGCATGAGTGGGGGAGGGGTAAAGCAAGGGAGACACACAATCTGAAGCAGGTTCCAGGCTCTGACCTGTCAGCACAGAGCCTGACGTGGGGGTTGAACTCACAAACCACGAGATCATGACCTGAGCCAAAGCTGGTCGCTCAACCAACTTAGCCACCCAGGTGCCCCTCTGATATAAATTTTTCTAAAGCATATTTTACATTTTCCTTCCTTATGAAACAGAATGTGCTTTACTCCTTAAACCTTTATTGTACAAGTTACTCTAGTAGATGTTAAAAGGAGGCAAAGGTGAATCACAGGAGAGTCCAACCTCAAGTGGCTTACAATTGAAGGAAAGAGAGTGGATACTAAGACCTGTACATAGATTATTCTAATGGTGAGGTCATGAGAATGGTAAAGAAAAGTGAGATATAAATTTTAAAAAATATATTGAATGTATTTAGTGACAAGAGATAAGGTTTTGTGGAGTTGGATCTGAGAACAAGAGAGCTGGGACCAGGTGCAAAGTACTAAAAACTCAGCAATCAAGATATTTAATAGTTTCATGTATAATTTTTAAAAGTCAAAATCAATGCAAAAATATCTATAATGAACAAAATGCTGAAATATTAAAGAAAGACTGGGTTGGTAGCAGTACCATGCAAAGCCATATTGGAGTCTGAGGCCACAGGAAAAATCAATAGAGGACTATTTGAGTTGGTGTCTGTTTAGATGGAACCTAAAACGTGTTACCAACCTTTAAGTTGTAAGTCAGAATATTGGGTCAGAACTGTACTGCTCTAATAACAACATAAACGTGTTTTTCTCTACAGTTTCTGCTTAAGACAGCTCTTGAGGCAGCCTGGGGCATCTATCTGCGTTGGAGGGGATTAGGATTGTTAAACAGGAATGCAAAGAAAAAGAAAGCTATAGCTTTCAGCTATAAGTAACTTGGATAATAGAATTTTAAATATGCAGCTAGACTTAAAAGTTAGGCCTTGTCAACAGAATAGGAATTTCTAAGTTCCCTTATCTCTCCCCTTTTAACTTATCAAGAGAGAAGCTGACTCTGTATAAAGTCTCAGAGTGTTTTCCATAGTGAAGACAAGTATCCTTCCACATTTGGCCAAGGCCATGGGAAAAGAGGATGCCCTAGGTAATGAGGATATTATATATGGGAAATGAAAAGCCCAATACTTGCTGCTTCTCATACAAAGGGAGAAACCCAAGAGGAAGAAGATGATCTCTTCTGGAAATGGCGTGTTTGAGAGTTGAAGGAAATGAAGACCAGAGGGGATTTTTCCAAATGCAATTTTAAGGCATGGGAAAACACTGCCTCACAGGGTTCCCTGACTCCGGCTTCAGATACAGCCCCATTAAAGTCAAACAAGAACAAGATTAGGCGGAGTGAGAGCCAGGGTTAATTTTTTCTGAGTCTAAGTAAGGTATGGATAGAACTTGAAAGTTCTTCCATGCCCCCAAGAGGAGATGGAAAAGAAACTGAGATGAGAGTCAAAGGGCTTTCTGGAAATGACCATAGCAAAGGACAAGGTCACCACATGGCAGAGACCATGTGGTAAAGTGCCTAAACCATGACCAGGGGAGGGTGTGCCAATGTGAACCATGGCAAGGCCAAATAAATAAGTATGCTTGTAGGTGCACAGGTTATACAGTGGATGGTCACATGTGGGAGATTTCCAGGTCCTAAGTATTTCCTAGACTCTCAGTTACTCAAGCTACCCTTTTATCAGTTTGTGTGATTTAGTCTCTTCTCTTGGCCTACCATGTAGACACATGACAATTCTACAGAGATCAGATGAGCCAGAAGACACGATGAGATGGACACTGTCAGTGCTGTGCCCAGACCCTCTTGGGTCCCTTTACAGGTTCTGTGTGCACCAACACCACCCCCCACCTCCCAACACACACACACGTGCTTTTGCTTCCAATGCCTATACCTGAGACTCTTCTTTGGAGGTACACAATTAGGCTACCAAAGCAGCTTTATGCACCTGTCCTCTAGAGCTAGAAGTGTCATGGGAGTAGACCTTAGGCAATGATTGATAAGGGAGAGGGTTATGTGAAGGGAATAGGAAAGTCCAATCTTTCACTTCAGGTCCTTAAAATGGAACTGCTGTGAGAAATAATTTAAGACTACAGAGTTCCCCTGCAGGATCAGGTTGAAGTTACCATCCACCTGCTTTTGCCTGAAATTGCACCCTTATTTGGTGGGCTCCTCCTTCTTCTCTCTTACTGGTTTCTCCTGTTTATTATAGTTGCTCTCATGCTTTTTGAGTTTCCTAGATAAATGCTTAATTAATTTATTTTGTCCTTTTCAGTATAACATTTAAGTCTATGAATTTTCCTCTTAGTGTAGTTTTGATGTAACGTTGTGAATTTCGATATAATGTTAATGTAATAGTCATGTATTTCTAAATATTTTGTAATGACTGGCTTGATTTTCCTCTTTGATCTGAAAGATAAAATGGAAGACTGTCTTATCATGTGTTTAAATTTCTACTTGGTTAAATAGAAATAAATGTCCACATAAAAACCTGTACATGAGGGGCGCCTGGGTGGCTTGGTTGGTTAAGCGTCCGACTTCGGCTCAGGTCATGATCTCACCGTCCGTGAGTTCAAGCCCTGCGTCGGGCTCTGGGCTGACGGCTCAGAGCCTGGAGCCTGCTTCAGATTCTGTGTCTCCCTCTCTCTCTGTCCCTCCCCTGTCCATGCTCTGTCTCTCTCTGTCTCAAAAATAAATGTTAAAAAAAATTTTTTTAAATAAAATAAAAAAATAAATAAAAACCTGTACATGAATGTTCATAGCAGCATTATTCATAATAGCCAGAAACAAGAAACAACCCAAATGTTCATCAACTGATGAATGGATAAATGAAATGTATTATATGTATATAATAAAATATCATTTAGCAATGAAAAAGAATGACCTACTAATACATGCTGTAATATGGATGAACCTTGAAAACAATTCCCATAAGTGAAAGATATCTGCCACAAATGACTGCATGTTGTATGACGATCAAATGGGGCAAATCCATAGAGACAAAAAGTAGATGAGTGGTTGCCAGGACTGGGGGAAGGAGAGAATGGGGAGTGACTGATAATAGGTATAGGGTTTCTTTTGGGGGTGATGAAAATGTTATGAGATTAAATAATGATAACGGTTAAACAACACTGAATACTAAAGACCACTGAATTGTACATGTTAAAAGTAAATTTTATGTTTTTTTGAATTATATGCCAACAAAGTTATTATTTGAAAGATACTGTTGTAGCACAAAATGTTAAAAAAAAATTGGATGCTCCTATATCCATATACTATATCCATATATCCTATATCCATAAGTTGCTTGTTTCTATATCCATATCCAGAAAAAAATATATAGATAAAATTTTTTAAATATAGCATCCATACATGAAAGTATACAAAGAGGTGTACATCTTGATAAATTTTCTAATGATGAACACAGCAGTGAATGACTACCTAGATTATATAAAGGACTTTTCTATCACCAGCACCTTAGAGGCCCCCTGATTACTCCCTCCAGAGACTACTTGGGAGAATCCTCATCTCAAAGTCTGCTTCTGAGAAGCCCAACATAAGACAGTGTGGACTCAAGGATCCTTTGTTTTTGCCCTGATCCAAACATCCAGAAGCCATTCTTGGGAGAAGAGAGGAAGAAAAAGAAAATACAAGAGTCTAAGCTTTTACCAGAAGGAACTATAATTAGAAGTTATACTCTGTGGGGGTGCCTGAGTGGCTCAATCAGTTGAGTGTCCAACTCTTGGTTTCAGCTGGGGTCATGGTCTCTCATTTCGTGGGTTCAAGCCCTGCATTGGGCTCCATGCTGACAGTGCAGAGCCTGCTTGGGATTCTCTCTTTCTTCCCCTCCCCCACTCACTCTCTCTGTCTCTCTCAAAATGAATAAACTTTTAAAAAAGAAGTAATACTTTGTGTGTGTGTGTGTGTGTGTGTGTGTGTGTGTGTTGTGACACGATTTTTTTTCTTCAAATTTTTATTTAAATTCTAGTTAATTAACATGCAGGGCAATATTGGTTTCAGGAGTAGGATTTAGTGTTCATCACTTACATACAACACCCAGTACTCATCATAACAAGTGCCCTCCTACTACCCATAATCCATCTAGCCCATCTTCCACTCACCTCCCTCTGTCAACCCTCAGTTTGCTCTCTGTCGTTAGTGGTCTCTTGTGGTTTCTTTCCCTTTCCCCTTTTCCCCCCTCCCATATGTTCATCTATTTTGTTTCTTAAATTCCACACATGAGTGAAATCATATGCTATTTGTCTTTCTCTGACTGACTTATTCTGCTTAGTAAAATGTACTCTAGCTCCATCCACGTCATTGTAAATGGTAAGATTTCATTCTTTTGATGGCTGAGCAATATTCCATTATATAGATAGATATAGATATATAGATATACCACATTAAGGTTTTTTTTTCATGTTTATTTATTTTGAGAGAGAGAAAGAATGCACGAGTGTGTGCACATGAGTGTGCGAGCAGGGGAGGGGAAGAGAGAGAGGGAAAGAGAGAATCCCAACACATGTCTCAGTCCCATGAACCATAAGATCATGACCTGAGCCAAAACCAAGAGTCGGACACTTAACCAACTGAGCCCAGTTGCTCCAAGATTTTTTATTAATCTCTACACCCAATGTGGGGCTCAAACTCATAACCCCAAGATCAAGATCTGCATGCTCCACTGACTGAGCCATCCAGGCACCCCTGGAAGTCATGGGAAGGAAATGACTGAAATAGTAGTGAGTGGACATCATCACAGCTATTCAAGGATCAGGGGACCATGAGGAATGTCAAAGCAGATATAGCGACATAAAGCAACCACCAGTTCTCTGCACATTTGACACCAGGAAAGTTCATCAGGTAACCCTATCAGAGAGATACTGTATGTAAAACACAGAGCTCAGTGACTGACACATAGCTGTGCACCCACTGACGGTAGTTATAAGCATTGTCTTGTACTGTGACCTTAGAGAAGTAATTTAACTTCTCTTGGCCTTTAAGTCCTCAACTATAAATAAAAGGAAAAGATGCTGAATTATATGTGGTTTTCACATCAATGGTAATCTAATTGTAGCTGGTTCAAAGAACTTCCACTTTCACATCAGAAAAGGCAAATATTCATCCATATAAATGACCAGCACAGCATAGATTCCAGCTGTAGAGAGGCCGTGATGGAGACACCTGCAACAGGCTTCCAGAAGGCATAGAAAGGCGTCAAGTTCCCCTGTGGCCTTCGGCTGCCTAGAACTCTCAGGGTGCTCTTTGAGGAGGCAAATCAGTCCCTTGGTGGAAGAATATGCTCAGCTGTCCCTTTGACAATAAGCTACCCCCTATCTTGTGAAAAAGACGTGGACTTGGTCAGTTAGAAGCCAATAGTTAAAGAGGGCTACTTTAAAAATACAACAATCTAAAATGCTGTAGTGAAATAAGCTGGGTGAAAAGGAGACTAGTGGTAATGAATCTCATGTTGGTGAGATTGCTCCTACAGTTGAGTATTCAGTCCTGACATTGTCAAATTTTATAGGGTGGTAAAACCCACCTCAACAGAAGAATGAATTCAAAGCTCCTTTGAGTAATATTGAAGATCAATCATGATCTGGTTCTTTATACTCCTCCAAAGTCATTTCCCACCAATTCTGTGTGTTGTTGGATCATAGAATATTGCTCTGCTCTTCTCCCAAAACATGCCCTGTGTTTTTGCACCTGCTTTCCCTATTTGGGACTTTTTATGTATTTTATATTCAAGAATTCCTATTTTGCTTGAAGGGATCAGACTAGCTTAATAGCCAAATGGGTTGGATCATATTTTTTAAAAATACAGCTATAAAAGACAGTTTGAGGGATAATTGGAGAATTTGAATATGGCCTGGATATTAGATCATAGTAGGAAGTATTGCTAATGGTATAATGGTTATGTAGTAGAATGCCTCTACTTTTAAAAGATGCACATGAATTATTTAAGATGGAATGCTTGATGTCTATAACTTACTTCCAAATGGATCAGAAATATGTCAAGAGAAGATAAAGCCAGTATAGCAACATGTTAACAATTGTTTTATCTACATGGTAGGTATTCAGATGTTCCTTGAGTTGTTTTTTTCAAACCTCCTTTATGTTTAAAATTTTTCATAATGAAATTTGGGGGACAGAGGAAACTAAAGTAAGGTCTTGGTATTATCCTAGCCCAAATGTAAGTAACATGTGGATTTTTTTTTAAGTAATTACCTTAGATGTTGTCTCCTCAGTGATGCCGTCTTCAACTTCTGCATTGTGGGCTCACATCCTACCCCAGCACAAGTACCAGGATAAGGCATTCTTGTTGACACATATGCAGTAGGATAATTTGTCAACTTATTGTTTGTATTTGGTTCCCACTGGTTTTCCCCTCTCTCACTTCTCAGACACAAGCAGGACTCAAGAGACTTTGGCCCAAAGTGCCAAACTTGGGAAACAGCTTGTTAAACTGTAGAGTCCTACTTTAAGTGTGTTTAGTCAAGTTACTTGTATAAAAAATTACTTCTAGGGGCGCCTGGGTGGCGCAGTCGGTTAAGCGTCCGACTTCAGCCAGGTCACGATCTCGCGGTCCGTGAGTTGAGTTCGAGCCCCGCGTCAGGCTCTGGGCTGATGGCTCGGAGCCTGGAGCCTGTTTCCGATTCTGTGTCTCCCTCTCTCTCTGCCCCTCCCCCGTTCATGCTATGTCTCTCTCTGTCCCAAAAATAAATAAAAAAACGTTGAAAAAAAAAATTACTTCTATTAGAGTTCAGAACCCCAGCACTGGAAACTAATCATGGATAGCTTTATGAAAAAAGTGGTTAAAAAGAAGCATCTTGAGAAGCAAAAACCCAATTTGGATTTGGGAGAAGGTATTCCTGATAGGATATAAATATGGCTTGAATAAATATGGGGGAGACAGAATGGCCAAAGTCTGTACAGCAATGGACAGAATTCATTCATTCATTTAGCAACAATTTATTGGTACGTGCTGTGTACAAAGCAATGTGCTAAGGACCTAGGGTAAAACAGTAAGCAAAACAGACCATGTCTAAAGTCCTAGATTAGATGTCAGCAAGTCTCAGAGCTGTGGACAAAATAAAGTCCACCACCTATTTTTGTAAATAAAGTTTTATTGAAACACATTCACTTATATTTGCTTCCATTTTGTCTGTGGCTCTTGCACTACAATAGAAGGGTTGGGTAGTTGTAACAGAAACTTATGGTCCACAAAGTCCAAATTATTTATTATTTGGCTCTTTACAGGAAAAAACAATGTGTTGACTCTTGCCTTAGAGCATACAGTATTGTGGAGAGACAGATATTAGTTAAATAACTACAAATAAATTAAAAGTTAACTTTGATAAGGGCCATGGGAATACGTAATAAAGGAACTTAACCCAATCAGAACAATGAGAAGATACCCTAAGGAAAATAAAAATTGAGGTCAAAGCTAAAGGTTGAGTAGGAGCTGACCAGTTGAAGCAGAAACAGAAAAACACCATATGCAAAGGCCCTATGGGAATATGGTAAATTTGAAGGAATAAACAAACCTCACTGTGGCTACAGTTCAAAGCACAAGGGGAACATGGTACAGGTTGAGACTGGAGAGGAAGGCAAAGGTCAGACTACAAAAGACCTTGCAGGCCAGGTTTGGAGGTTGTCTTTAAGCTTAAAGAGATCTATTGATCTCTTCAAGCAGGTGAGTGATATGATCCATTACATTCTACAAACATTGCTCAAGCTTCGTATGGAAGAGATAGGAGTGGTGTCTTGTTACTCTTTGCCTAAATCACTGCTTTGTTATCCTGCTTTGCCACTCAGAACCACAAAGACAGGGGACCATGATTTTACCAAACTACCCAAGAATTGTATGTTGTCTCTGAATCTTAGCCTCACAGCTCTTTTCATCTGATGTGTCCCTAGCTGCAGCCTGGGACAGTTTTGCTTTAACCCAAGTGGGTATTTCCGGGCTCAAGTGGCCACAGGAAAGATACCCTGTGTTATATCCTAATGGCCTATTGGACCAACACAATTGCCTTACACCATACCAACCCAGAATTTAGCACTTGAGCTTCCCCTGCCTGCCTTACCAATTTCCTGCAATTGGCCCACTGCCACTGGGTTTTTGGAGTTTCCAGGCTCTCAAGTCTCAGTGTAGCTCATGCAAATGTTTACTCAGAGCTCCTGGCTCACCTGCTTTTACAATTCAATGACTTTCAGCAGACATCAATACTACCAATTATCAAACCCCTGCATCCTCTGCAACACTTGTGACCACAGTGAATTGCTCTGGCATCTATCCACTTATGCAATCCATGGAAGTCATCCATGACACCTCTCTCTATCTCACAGCCAATCCATCACCAAGTTCCATCCATTGTAGGCATAGCTCTTGAATTTGCCCACTCCCCATCTCCATAGATTAACTGACAACTTTATATCTTGTTCATGTTTCGCATCCATTGGGGGTCAGCTGTGCTCTGCTGCATGCTGTCTTCACTCTGTGACCCACACTGAGGGAGCAGCCTCTATTCAGAAAATTGCTGGTGGTGTGGCAGATAACAGAGAACATGTGAAGCTCTTGCTGTTCACAAATGCCCACATCAAACATCAGTGCTATTGGGGAAGTCTTGTGTTTGCAGTCTTCTGACCCCCAGTGAACAACACAAGGCTCCCACTTGGCCTGTAACACTTCCTTACCAAGAGATAATGAGCCCACAAAACCTATGCTGGGTTTATCGCCTTGAATGGGAATATCTTCCCTTGTTTCAGACTCAATACTGTTCCTTTGTTCCACTTAAAGTGTGTACTTCAAGTGGCACCAACTTCACCACAATCTCTGTCCTCCATGGGGAGGGCAGTAGGGGTCCTTCCACTACAGCACAAGAGGGCTGTGCCTCGGTGAATTTTCCTGCTTGGCCTCAGGAGAAACTCCCTGGCCATAGGGGGACAAGTAGCCACTATTCAAAATGATCTTGCTTTTCTCTCCTCTATGTAAGTAGAGCATCATTCCATCCAGCGCTTGATGTTGTTATGTTTTCCTTGGCAGTTCTGAGACCAAGATGCAGTAGGCAGAAGTCTTTAGAGTCCTCTTTGGGGATTGATAACCGATGTATGGTGTTCTACTCCCCTGGGATTGGTAACTGGTGCAAGCTACCAAGCTCGACAGCTACCCTCCTTCCACCATTTTATTGGTCAAAGCAAGTCACAAAGCCATGCCTAAGTTCAGCAATACAGGGATGTATACTCTTCTCTCAGGAAGAAGACATATAGATAAGAGTTGTGGCCTGAGCTTTGGAGACAACATACAAGTCCCTCAGAAGTCTAGTAAAATCATGGTCCCCATTTTGGAGTCTGAGTGGCAAAACAGGTTAACAAAGTAGGGATTCCGGCAATGAGGAACATGACAAGGGACAGTCATTGGAATGAATTAAAGAGAAAAGAGAACTACGTCAGGAAAAGAGCCCCAACATGACCTACAATCACGATAGAAATGTGAGAATAGGAGCAACCAAAAAGGAAGAATTAACAGAACTGATGGGTAACCCAATACAACTGGTGAGGGAGAGAAAGTGTTAGCGACAACAAATACACTGAGCTCTCTAGGAAAGTGCATTGTGATAACTTGTTGACTTTGTTGACTCAGCAAAGCTGGAACTAAATTTCCCAGCATTCTCTTTTCTCTAAAATTCCAGGCTAGCATTTGCCACGAGAGATCTTTTGCATGAAATTTGAAAGAAGTGAAGCAGCAGCTATACATTTTTACCCACTGGAGGTCAGTGCAAGGTGCTGGAGCTCGTGGCAGTTCATGCACACTGTCTCTGATCTACACAGGGTAGCACCAACTGAAGCTCCTCCAGCTCCCACCAAATATCTTCCTTCAGCTTCTCTGAGTGCTCTCTCTCAGAAGAGCACACCTCTGTCTGAGGCAAAAGGCACCAGCTTCCCCCACAGGACACCCATAGTGCCAAGGTTGGAGTTAGAGGTGGAAATAGATTTGCATCCAACCTCATAGATTTCAGATTGTCTTTGCTCTTGTCCACTTCCACCTGTCCTTCTTGATGGTCTGGTTGACCTATAACAACCTCAGGTCCAACACCCTCGACTGCCCTACCAGCTCCCACAGGGGTAAGTGTAACCGCCTTAGTAAGTCACGCACAGCAGCTCTGTTTTTCCCATTGATCCTGACAGAACATGCACCTTAAGGCCTTTTATGTGATGACAATGCTCAGCCTTAAAGTGTGGGGTTTTCTCTGTCTTTTTAAAGAATGCTCTTCATGGGGTGCCTGGGGAAACTCTTGATTTTGGCTCAGGTCATGATCTCACGGTTTGTGAGTTTCAGCTCCACATTGGGCTCTGCATTGACAGTGTGGAGCCTGTTTGGGAATTTCTGTCTCCCTGTCTCTCTGCCCCTCCCCTACTCACTCTCTCTCTCTCTCCCCCCCTCTCAAAATAAATAAATAAACATTAAAAAAAAGAATGCTCTTCATTACAAAAGAAAGAACTAAGAGTCTAAGTGAACTCACCTGTGGAAAGTCACAGAGATGATTGGGAAGTGCGTGCCCACTTACTCTGCATCTGTTAATGTAGTCCTTATGTAATGACATATATATGCTATCTACTCAACCTTTCTCCTATGACTCATGAAGACAAAAACAGTTGCAGGAGACCTTGACCAAGGCTTCACAAAAGTCTCGCCAAAAGCAAAGAAAATGTAATCAACTCCTTCTTCCCACTCAGGTTTATCTCTCACTGCAGACATAACTCCCAAGACTTCCCTCTGCAACCCACCCCCACCTTCCCAGCACGAGTTCCTTGCCGCCAACTGGACACAGAAGATGGCCAGGTTCAATGCTGACTTGCACTTCCCTTTCAGGAAGCGCTTACTGTCCTTCACCCTCCCTGGATATTCAACGTCCTGTTCAACGTCCAGACCCCTACTATCAATACCAGTGATAATTTATGTGTCTCCCAAACAGTTACAGGTGTGACATGCATAGTTCACCCACCATTCACCAACTTAGTGTGCACTACCATTCTACCACCCTTTCTTCAGGACCCTGAAGCCTCCATCTGCCAAGTCAGAGGAATCCAGTTTGTTCCAGAAGCTGTTCTTCTCTAGCATGTGCAGAGAGACTCACGTATATTCCGGATCCTGGGTTTTGTTTTGTTTTGTTTTGTTTTGTTTTGTTTACTGTGTGTTAATGGGGCAGAAAGTCAAACACCTTACTAAGATGTCTCACGAAGTAACTTGGATTAATGGGTGGAGAGCTAAAATCGTCCAGGCAGTTCAGCAAGGTGGTATTCTGGGATCTCTACCTTGGGCACACAGTGACATGAATTGGGGGAGGTCATCCAGTCATGAATATATTCTACCAGGGCCATGGGAACTAACCAGCTCCAGGCTCCAGGACTGGTGCTTTAAAGGGGAAGTCCACCAGCTGAATCCTAGTATACAAAAAGCTACACGTGGGCTGATGCTGTATTCAGGGCATCCAGATTGGTAGGTTAAGAATAGTAGTTAACCGATGTTGTTAAGATTCACTCTAAGCCCTGTCCATTGGTGAGCATGGACTTCCCAATACATCACCAAGCTTGGTTAGGTTCAGTTCAGGAGTAGGGTTGACTTGAGTCTGCAGATTGAAGGCCTTTAGTACCTGCTGCTAAGCAGAAATAGGACAGGTAAGATACAAGGCTACAGATAATGATTTTTCTGTGATGGGTAATGGTTGGATTATTCTCCTCTAAAGAGGTTAAACATTCCAGTGGCAGACATTAGAGACAAGGCAGGTCCTCAGACAAGAAAGTGGAAGTGTGAAGGTGAATCTAGCTCCAGCTCTTAAAAAGGGAAGGTTTCTAGGCCTGGGCTTCTTCCTAGTATATGTTAGAATGATTATTGACACCTTGAGAAAGAGAGTAGTCTGGAAGGTCTGAAGAGCAGGCCATGTTTCAGACACCAGATATGTGGCTTCATAGTACTCTTACTATTTATTACTATTTGATTCCCTTTGTTACCTTTTATCTGGCACAATGGTTCTCACCTTGGCTGCATGTTAGAATTTCCTGGCAAGCTTTCAAAACTACCTCCCCTCTAAGCTGCTCTTGGATGAATTTAATTAGAATCTCTGAGGGTGGGGCCCAAGCATGATATATTTGGTACCTATCCCTACCTAATGTTTGTGTGTGTTCGTGTGTGCGTGTACAAATGCACATACATGTGTAAATATAAAATTGGTGTATATATATATATATATATGATTTCTGAATATGCATTGTGTTGTATATATATAATCACTGTGTGCATATATATAACCTATATATATATGATCAGCATATATAAGATATATATTTAATGAATATATTCACAAATATGATTATATATATGTGTGTGCGCATATATATATATATATATATACACACACACACGCATATGTGTATGTGTTTAACACTGCAGGTGATTCTAATGTGCAGCCAAAATCAAGAACTGCTTTTGTAACCTTTCTTGGATGTACTCTGATCCTGCCTCAACTTTGCTACTGAGACAATGTGAGGCACATATGCAAAAACAGGATGATGATGACAGTGCTTTTACTGAGAAGAATGTTAAATAAGTTAGAGTGGCTAAACATTTGGGGTATAAGATCTAGTTTTGCCACCCCATATGAACATTGATAATTTCTACATATATCAATGGTTTTCTAAAAGACAGACATAAGGTTTCTTGGAGCAACTCTCTAAAAATGACTTGATTTGTTTCAATAATTCTAGGATAATGTATTTTTAAAATTTATTTCCACCACGGGTTGTCAATATTTTAAAGAAAAGGTATCTAACGTCTGGTTTCCTTACAAGGTAACACATGATATTTAGGGGATGGTAAGAATCTCCTCAAAGAATCTCAGCGAAACAACATGTATAGCTGTATAAGACCAGTCCCTTTCCTTTGCACTTATCATCCTAAATAATAGCTTATATTTAAATTCTTCATTCATAAGCTGGAATTCTCACTTTAAAGATTCACACTGGTTATAGTTCATGCAATATATGACTATAACATAAGGTGAGTGGTTTTTGCTTAAAAGTATCTCCTGATGATAGCTGCTAAAGAAATAGTTTGGAGAGTTTTCTTATTTGCCTTTGAAGATAGTCAGTGAATATAATATATATTCGAGATTTTTTTTTTAAGTTTATTTATTTTTGAGACAAGAGAGGCAGAGAGACAGGGAGACAGAGGATCCAAAGCGGGCTCTGTGCTGACAGCAGAGAGCCTGACATGGGGCTCAAACTCATAAACCATGAGATCATGACCTGAGTCAAAGTCAGATGCTTAACCAACATCTGGTTGAGCACCTGAGCAACCCAGGTGCCCCTGATTTTTTTTTCTTTAAATTAAATTCTACATTTCCTTTTTGGATTTTTTTTTAATGGAGAAAAAAAAGTTGTGTTTTGTAGATGGAATCCATAAATCAATTTGATATATTTTTTAAGTTATATACTTTGGGGATATTTATCTGTTATAGTAACGATTCTCAAAAACATTTTTTCCAGCTTTATTGAAATATAAGTGGTATATAACATTATATGAGTTTAGCGTACATGTAAAGATTTGATACATGTATATACATTGTATCAACACACATTTGAACATGTTTGAACTATGTGAGTACCTTTATATGTGGATTTTTTTGATATGGTACAGTACTGGTAAATTTATTTCTCTTCCTTATGATTTTCTTAATAACATTTTCTTTTCTCTAGCTTACTTTATCACAGGAATTCAGTATATAACATATAAACTATGTGTTAATCAACTGCTTATGTTATTGGTAAGGCTTCTGGTCAGTGGGAGGTTATTAGTATGGTAGTTTTGGGGGAATCAAAAGTTATATACAGATTTTCAACTGCAGAGGAGGTCAGTGCCCCAACTCCTGTGTTGTTCTAGGTTCAGATGTATTATGAAATAATTACCACAATAAAGTTAGTTAACACCTCATCACCTCACATAGTTATCATTTGTTGTTTGTATCATGAGAACATTTAAGATTTACTCTTAACAACTTTTAAGTATACAATACAGTTAACTGTAACTATTCATTGTTAACTACAGTCATCATGCTGGTACATTAGATCTCCAGAACTTATTTACCTTCTAATTGGAACTTTGTACCCTGTGACCAATATCTCCTCTTTCCCTCCACCCCCAACCCCTGGCAACCACCATTCTGCTCTCTGTTTCTATGAATTCAGCTTTTTTAGATTCCACATGTAGTATTTGTCTTATTTCACTTAGCATAATGACCCCAAGGTCCATCCATGTAGTTGCAAAAGGCAATATTTCCTTCTCTTTTGTGGCTGAATAATATGTCAGGGTGTGTGTGCGTGTATGTGTATGTGTGTTTCTTCATCCATTTATCTATCAATGGACACTTACGTTGTTTCTATGTCTTGGATACTGTTAATAATGTTGCGATGGATATGGGAGCGCAGATACCTCTTTGAAATCCTGATTTCATTTCCTTTAGATAAATAGCCAGAAGAGGGATTGTTGTATCATGTGGTTGTTCTATTTTTAATTTTTTCAGGAACCACAATACTATTTTCTCTAAGGGCTGTACCAATTTACATTCCCACCAGCAGTGTACAAGGGTTCTCTTTACCAAAAACATTTTAAAATCTACTCTTTATTAGTTAAAAAAAATTCACAAAGTCCTTATACCATACACAAAAGTTAATTCAAAATGGTTCAAAGGCCTAAATCTAAGAGCCAAAAGTACAAAATGCTTAGAAGAAGATATAGGGTCATATCTTCATGTTTAGATTTGGGGATGGTTTCTTGTATATGACACCAAAAGCACAGGCAGCAACAATAACAAAAAAGAGATAAACAGGACTTCATTAAAATTAAAAACTTTTGTGCATCAAAGGACACTATCAAGAGAATGAAAAGACAAACTACAGAATGAGAGAAAATATTTGGAAATAGCATATTGGGTAGAGTTTTAATATCCAGAATATACACAGAACTCCTACAGCTCAACAACAAAAAGACAAACCAATTTAAAAATGGGCAAAGGACTTGAATGAACATTTCTCCAAAGACAATATACAAATGGCCAACAAGCACATTAAAAAATGTCCATCATCATTAGTCATTAGGGAAATGTAAATCAAGACCACAATGAGATACCACTTCAAACTTAATAGGATGGCTATAAATTAATTAATGAATAAAAGAACAAACAAACAACAGAAAATAAGTGTTGGCAAGGATGTAGAGAAATCAGGCCCTTGTAAATTGCTGGTGGGAATGTAAAACGATACAGTCACTTTGGAAAACAGTTCAATGGTTCCTCAAAACGCTACACATAGAATTACCACATGAACTAACAACTTCATTCCTAAGTATATGCCCCAAAAGAACTGAAAACAGGGATTCAAGAAGATACTTGTATGCCAATGTTCACTGCAGCACTATTCTCAATAGCCAAAAGGTAGAGACAATCCAAGTGTCCACTGACAGATTAATGGATAAGCAAAATGCAGTATCCATACAATGGAATATTATTCAGTCATAAGAATGAATGAAATTCTGTTACATGCTACAACATGGATGAAACTTGAAAACATTATGCTAAGGGAGAAAAAACAAAGAAAAATTATGCTAAGGAAGTAGGGAAGAAACACTATGCTCAGGAAAATAATCCAGACACGAAAAGGAAAATATTGTAAGATTCCACTTACACAAAATATTCAAAATAGGCAAGTTCATAGAGACAGAAAGTCGATTAGAGGTTACCAGGGGCTGAAGAGAGGAGGCACTGTGAGGTTATTCCTTAATGGGTACAGAATTTCTATTTGGGGTGATGAAATAATTTGGGGAACAGACAGTGGTAATGGTGGTACAACAGAGTGAATGTAATTCATGCCACCTAATTAATGTAAAAATGGTTAAAATGGCATTATGTCGTGTGTATTTTACCACAATAAAAATATTTTTTAAAAATCCATGAAACCAACTATTTTACTTACTAACTTCTCCCAGTTTCCACTGTCAGATAAATGTCACTGAGATTAATAAGAAATGTGAAGTTACTTTTGATGAGAGCAAGAAATGCATTACTAATTTATGCCAGACACCAAATACAGATGTTGTCAAAGTATAAATATTACCACCACATGGCATTAGTTCATAGGACACTCAGGAGACCACCCTGAATATGGGAACAAGGCTTCACAGACCACTGATCTAGAAGGAAATGTATTATGGAATATACATGCTCTGATTCTAGAAGGACAGATTTCCTTTTACCTTCTGATTTAATTTTCTCTTTAAGACAATCCTATTATATGTGGATTTATTATAGTTGAAATTAGTTTTTAAAAAGAAAATAAACATGGAAGGTAATGTGGATTTTGAGTAAGAAAATCAATTTAATTTGCCATTATTCAGAATTGGTGTTTTGAAGAAAAAAAAACATAAATTCTGACTATCTCTATGTTGTCAACCAGGTCATCATAAAACAGATTACTTAGACATTGCCCATAGATTCCAGTAAAATTTTGAAACATGGGAATACAGGTAACATTTTTTTTTGAATCATAGGTCTTTCTTTATGCTGAATATGTATTTGAGCATGCAAAAAAACAATGTATTTCAAAGCCCATTAGAAATTCAGATGCAGAATTTCCTTTCATCTGATCATGTAGAAGTGGATTAATACAGATAATATGAACAGAGAAAAATAAAAAAAATGTCATGTTGGATATTCAATAATCCATTACTCAAAGATAAAAGTTTTCTAATAGCCATTAAAAAGAAAATCAAAGAATATATAAATTTTAATTTAGCATAGCATTGCATCACATCACAGCTAATGGGAGGCTTCCAAAGCATCTAGCAACAGATGGATTACTGGTCATTTACTATGAATTTTAAAATGCCAAAGGTAAAGAAAATTGGACTGCTCCAAAAAGATTTTAAATAAAAAGAAGTTAAATTCCCCATAGTAAAAACCTTATGGAGAACTACTATAAATTTAGGCACTACTGAATAAAACTGTAGTTAAGAAAGCCAATTATTTTTATGGGAAAATAAATTTTCCTATGATAATTCAGATAAAACTGGAAAATGGATAACTGCCTTAATAAAAGGGAGAAAGAAAGCTCAACATAACAGCAATTTATACAAAACAAGGAGTGATAATGAGGAAAGAGATAAGGAATATCTGTAAGGCATATTATGAGTATATAAATCTGAGAACGTGGGAAGTGTGGTAGATTAAGAGAGTGGAGATGGGGTTGAAATTTGAAATTTTCTTAAATAAGAAGTTTTTTTTAAAGATGAAAGAGTGTGTCTACCTTAAAAGCGTGCATATGGAATCATCCAAATTTGGGGGAGGTCTAAAATAGGACCCATGTGTCTATGTTTCTGTAAACACATTTCATTGTGGAGGACCCAATCCCACTTTTAAGTCACTGTGTTTTACTGAATTGCTCCTAAATAATTAGCCAGTCCTGTGAAAAAAACATTTGCTTACATTAGTCAGGACTCTCTTAATTATAAATGACAAAGACTAACTTAGTTGGCTTAAGCAAATGAGCAGGCTAAGTTGGTTACCATAGCTGGGCAAAAATATAGATACTGACCTTATAGATTGGTGATCTGGATTTACCACTGTCCTGGGTTTTCTTTCTGTTTCTTCTTATCTCTAATCTTAGCCTCTAATGTCTGCACTCACCTCCATTTGGGGAGAATAAAGCTAAGCCAAGCCAAGCTGGGATTAACGAATTAGAAGCAAGAGAAAGAACAAGAGGAAAAGAATGTCTTTATGGCAAGGGAGTCCCCAGGTTTTTTTCCTTGTTTTTTTAATGTTTTACTTATTTTTGAGAGAGAGCACATGAGCACGGGAGGGGCAGAGAGAGAAGGGGACAGAGGATCCCAAGCAGGCTCTGCACTGACAGCAGTGAGCCCAAAGCGGGCCTCAAACTCACAAACTGTGAGGTCATGACCTGAGCCAAAGTCGGATGCTCAACCAACTGAACCACCCAGGTGCCCCAAGGGCATCCCCAGTTTCAAACTCTGAGATTCCCAGTACCAAGCAGGTTTTTGAAACTCTTCCTCTGGTTTTGCTATTGCAACATCATTCAGATAAAGGCCCACTTTGGGCTCAAGCTAGTTTGAGTTGGGTTTCTGTCACTTGTAACCAAAAATGTCCACATTTACATAATATACCTCTCTGAATAGTGCTGGAGAACTGAATTCCTGAAAGAGGAAATGTATGGGCAAGTAAATGTCAACCTAACAGTTTGTGATTTGTTACTAAAGGAAGGAAGAATATCCTAAGTGGGGCTTCCGGAGACGGGCTGGTGCAAGTAATATGTGAGGTGTAAAAGTGGAGCTGAAAGTGAAAGCAGACCAAAGTTATAGAGATAAAGTAAAGAAAGGAACTGGAGTTGATGATCTGGATCTGTTATACTGGTCAGCAGAATTGTTCATTGCCATGCGTGACAAGCATTTACTGAGCACTCTTTATTTTCCAGGCACTGTGCTAGGTGCTGGAGAGACCAAAAAGATGTATGACACACATTTGTGCCCCCCAAGGCGTCCATATTGTGGTAGGGGACACAAGAGTTTCTCACATTACAGTTCTACAGTTTTAGTGATGTGGTCCAAAAAGAGGACAAAGTAAAGAATTATTGAGTCTCAATTTTGAAAGACATTTGTCCCAGATGGGAGGGTAAGGCAGAGTTCATGGAGAGTGACATTAACATGGATGTTGACAGATGGGCATCCTTAGCACAAATAAAGTGGGAGGGTGGGGGAGAGAAAGGACGGATGAACAAACACTTCACATAGAAGAAAAAAGGCGACAGCACAAGAGTGTGTGGACATTATTTTTGCTAGAATGGTGGGGTTTTGCTAGAAGATACCACTTCTTAAATATCACTCTCAGGGATTTAGAATGAAATCTAACGAATGAAGCACCAGTGCAAGTGTAGAAACAAAATGCAGCCGGATTAATAAGACAATGGCAGGTAGAATGAATTGACACTAGAAGGGATGGAATTCAGGACAATTCCTCAGAAGTCTATTAAAATTGTCCAGATGACAGGTAATAAGCAAGTCATTTGAGAAGTCATTGAGGAAAAGGGGAAATTGTAGTTTTAGAAAATATAGAGAAGCTGGGACAGGCGTTGGCAACTGATAAGACAAAAGGAAAGATGATGCCAGGGTTGTATGGCCACTAACTGAGCTGCGGGTGGAAAGAAAGAAGAGCAGGTGTGTAGGGGAAAAGGATAGTTCAAGCCATCTCAAGTTTCAGGTGTTTTGTGGACATATTGGGGTAGAAGATCAGCAAGCTACTAAGTGTGAGACCCTGAAGTTCCGAAAAGAAGTTGGGAACACAAGTTTAGATTTGGAAATAGTCTGCAGAGAGGGAGTCGTTGAGGTCAAGGAAGTGTAGGACATAAGGAAAGAAAGAATAGGGCAAGAGGCCTCAACAGCATTAACACAGAGAAACTACCCCTTCCTTTATTCTCTGATCTCTCCTCTGGTCAAATGAAGGCTGTTGTGGAAACAAAAGGAGATAAGAAACACAAAACACTTTGAACACTGCCTGGAACAAGGCAAATATTCAGTAAATATTGTCCGGGAGGATCAAAGAACTGATTGTTCTAATGAATGGGGTTAGTTAAATAAATAATTGTGTATTTTCATGACAGGATATTAAGCCATCGTTTAAAATCATGTTTTTGAAGAATAGTGAGATGACTTGGGGAAATGCCTTTAATTTAATATTACGAGGAAAATCAGAGTATAAAATAGAAATTTTACAGAGCACATGGGTGGCTCAGTCGGTTAAATGTCCCACTCTTGATTTTGGCTCAGGTCATGATCTCACGGCTCGTGGTTCAAGCCCCTGATAGAGCTCTGCACTGACAGTGTGGAATCTGCTTGGGATTCTCCCTCTGTCTCTCTGCCCCTCCTCTGCTCTCTCTCTCAAAAATAAATAAATACACATTTTTAAATAAATATATAAATAAATAAATAGAAATTTTACTAAGTAAAATTTGCAGACACACAAACAACACTTGCAGTAGAAAAAATGGTCATGGTGGTTATTTCTGGATAATGGGTATAAGAGGGATTTAAGTTTCTTCCTTAAGAATTTAATTTAAATACTTAAATAAGTTTAAGTATTTCACTGTATTGTTTGTATTTTTATGATAAGTAACATATTACAGTCAGAAAACAATTTTTAAACAAAGAAAGTTTGATCGGTAGCATCAAATCCTGGAGAGAGTTGAAGGAGGGAGGTCATTGGTCTTGGTGTCTAGAGGGTCACTGATGGCAGTTTTAGTACAATAGCAATAGTTGAAGCTACTTTAAGAAATATTACAAAATATTTCATCTATAAAAAATATTTAAATAAATAGAACATTATCAAAATGGTTCAAAATGGTTGAAGCTTTCTGTGTCTTCTTTTTTCTTTTCTTACAGTTTTTATTTATTATTTTGAAAGAGAGGGAGAGAGAGAGCAAACGAGCACGGAGCATGGGAGGTGCAGAGAGAGAGAGAGCGAGAGAGAGAATCCCAAGCAGGCCCTGCACTCTCAGCACAGAGCTCAATGTGGGGCTTAACACAAGAACTATGAGATCATGACCTGAGCCAAAACCAAGAGTTGGAGGCTCAATCGACTGAACCACCCAGGTGCCCCATCTGTGTCTTCATTTCTAATAACATTTTCTTTCTTTTCCTTTCCTTCCCATAAGACGTAGAGATTATTCAGAATGCTGTGCTTAAAGCCACATTGTGGACAGTTAAGTGAGCAGGTGGCGAGAGAATTGTGGTAGGGCCCCTTGAAGGCTCATGATTTGGTGGTAAAGTGGAGGAGAACAATAGGAAAATAGCTTGAGGGGAGTGCAGAGTGAAGGGAGGGTTTTTAATTTAGAAAAGAGCATAAGTGATCCTGTTTCTGGCAGAAGTAAAGGAGCCAGATAGAGATTAAGGATTCAAGAGAGATGGGAAACTGTAACTAAACAATTCACTCTCAAAAAGATAGGAATGATTAAAATAGGCACTTTGGGGTAAAATTCAGCTACATCTGTTCTAATCATTAACACAATTCCACTTATTCAATTTAATGTGTTGATTTTCCTTGTCCTTCATATATTCCTTCAGGGTAAAATATATGTTACATTAACATAAACCTTTTTTTAAGCAGGAAAATCCCATAAGAAATTTTATAAAAGCAAAGAAATGGTTAAAACTCAACAAAACATTAGCTGAACACACAGAAAGAAGAATGTTGCTACAATTCCTTGAAGAATTGAACCCTGTAAAAGAGACGATTTCTTCATTTTTATTTCAAATAGTGTCACATGCATAAATCAATTTGTGGTCCCATTTTTACATTATTATTGAAAATGAATAAAAAGAGCTACTTGGCTGTTCAAGATGTTACTCTATTTTTCTCAACAAGATTATGCAATAATACCCAAATTTTAACCAACAGAATGTGTTGGGTTATGGAACAAATTATTCATAGAGATAGGACTCGCCTCATAAAAGGTAGACTCTCATGAAGCAATATGAGCAAGGTCTGAGTATTATTAGTTGCGCCCCAAATAGCTCATTCTCGGTTCTGATGATGGTGAAATACATTGAATCAGCATCTGGTAATATTAAAATGGCTATGTGCTTTTTTGAAGGCTTTAAAGGATCTAGTCTCAAGAATCCATTTACAGTATTCAGCCTACTTCAGCCTACTTCAGCCTGGTATGCCTACTTCTACACTTTGAAAACATTTCTTACAATTAATCAGCATTAACCTGCATTCTTTATTTAAAGGATAAGGTGATCCAGGATAGCATCTGTCTCCATAACTGTATTTTCCTGATATTAAATTGCTTTTGTACATGTATTAGGCAAAATAATAACAATATATTAAAGTATTATGGATGCGGGCAGCATCTCATTACTTACCACTGAAAATTATTTACTACTTAAATTATTTAGAATTTTCTTTCATCTAAAAGACATAGGGGCACCTGGCTGGCTCAGTTGGTAGAGCATGTGACTCTGTATCTCAGGGTCATGAGTTTGAGACCCACACTGGGTGCAGCAGAGATTATTTTAATTATTTTTAATTAATTAAAATAAACGAAATAAAAAACATAAATAATATATTATGGTTCTGTTTCTGAGAGATATCACATGGACATACATTTGAGTCTCAGTATTTTATGATCATAAAAATAAAGTCACAGAACAAGCCTCTGAAATTGTTTTCAAACTGACTCATTAATTGAACAATATTATTCATATACAATTTTCATAGGATTATATGCTTGTTAAAAAAGCACCAAAATTTTCCCATATGGAGAAATATTATTCTCCTCTTAATAAATATTTTGAACATATTTCCCAAAGAAAAAACTAAAATTCTTCTTCGTGAACTACTATTGCAATAATATTACTCTTGGGTAAGTTATTTAATTCCTGAGCTTAAACTGGCACCCACAAACAATTCATTTAAATGTACGCACCTGTAAGACACACTCATAATGACAATACCATTGATTTTTGAAGATTTCTCATCTACAAAGGTAATCACTTTTCCTCTGAGTATCTTGTCCTTTTGGATGGGTTCTAATATTCATCTCAGCCAGGAGCAATGACGAAGGAATTAAGGGGTGCCCTGAAGAACTTATAATTTCGCATACCTGTTGTCTCCTGATCTCTCTGCGGTTAACCCACATCCCTGGGAAAAGCCAGGCATGACCTAGCCTTTGACCACACAACCATCCTAAAATGGAGTAGATTCATTTCTCTTCTTTATGGACAGGAACATATGTTTGTTAGAAGACTCCAATGACTTTTCGTATACGGAGATTCTATTGTTCTCTCAAAATAAAGAAAATTTTAGGCTATTAGAAGCAAAAAGGATCACTTTGAAATCAATGGACCAAACAGACCTTTTGTTGTATCCGATCTCTGTGATAGCCAGAGTTTTCTACAGGAAAAACAAATCTTTCTAGATATTTAAAGAGAGAGAGAGAGAGAGAGAGAGAGAGAGAGAGATTTAACATGGGTAGCAAGACGCTTGCAAAATCATCTGAAAGAGTTGGACTATTCAGAATGCTATGCTTAAAACCACATTGTGGGGAGTTAAGCGAGCAGGTGGTGAGGGAAATATTAAATCTAGACACCTCAACTCCCTTTAGATACATGTCTCCATTACTTTGCTATTCAAGAGAAGAAAATGGCCTTCACCTCATTTCTGCCTTCCAAAGCTAGGACATGTGCATCTAATTGATAGAGTACAATTTGCAGTTAGAATCCAAGTTGTAGTTTTCAGATTGCCAGCCTTTGCAGTACAGGAGGATACCCTAAGATTAAGGATGAATGCAGAACAAGCTGATAAACATGCTGATATATCTTCATAATGATTATCTACCACCATGTGAAAAAGTCCTGATTTATGTTGGTTATCTCCTGTTCTTCCTTCTCCTCACTCTCTTGCACGCATGCACACACAGACGCACATACACGCACACAGGTACACATGAATGCAGCTAGGTATATATCCACCTTCTTCATTTCTATAAGTGGGAGTCACTGTCCTTTAGTTCCTAAGTCTTTGCATTAATTTTTATTCTTTTAATCACAAAGTGTTCAAATTGGAAAAGACCTAGGTAATCTAGGCCTGCCTCCTACATTCCAGATGAAGAAGCTAAGGCACATGAGTAGCCAGTGGCTAAGCAGGGAGTCAAATCCAGTTACAGCACCCTGGACCTATACTCCTTCCACAAAACATGCTACTTTGTCCCAGAACTCTGTTGATTGTTCTTTTTAGGTCCCTTATTTTCATCCCTTTGCCTCTGTCTCTACTGCCACCATCCTAGCCCAGGTCTTCAACATCTCAAACACAGATTCAAGCAAGATACTCTGAGACAATATTTCTGCATTTCTCTACTCCAACCTACCCTATGTTCTGCCACCATCTTCATTCTCCTAAAAAACCTCCACTATGGCATACCTTACTTCACTTGCTAAAATAGCTAATGCTGCTGAGGGGATGAAGTTCAAATTCCTTAGCTTGGCCCACCAAAAGCCAACCCCTCTTTCTTTAGCCCATGTCACTCTTGTAGAAGAGGATTGGAATCACAGCCACTTAATGATGGGTGTGTACTGTAAATTACCAGGAGGAACCAAGAACAAGAAGCGGTTAAGTACTAGGCCAAAGACATAATTAAGGGTCAGATTTGATTTTGGGGGGTCAGATCAAGAAGGTCTGACAATAAAAATATATGAGAAATTGGAATAGGGTACAGTTTAAGGCTGAAGCACAGTAATAAAACTGAATATTAACTCAGCAATAATGGAGCACAAGAACACAGGGCTTTGAACCAAAAGACCTAATTTTTACGTTAAGTTCCAACACTACTAAAAACACTTTGAAGCCTGTTACTTAACCTCTTGGAGATAACTTCCTTATTTGTATAATGGAGACAATGATTGATACTTGGTAGGAGTGTTGTTAAATGAAATAGGGGCACCTGAGTGGCTCAGTTGGGTTTCAGTTCAGTCATGATCCCAGGGTTGTGTAATAGAGCCCCATGTCAGGCTCCACGCTGAGCATGGAGCCTGACTGAGATTCTCTCTCTTTCTCTCTCTATCTCTTCCTCTCTCCCCTGCTTGCACTCTCTCTCTAAGAAGAAAAAAAGTAAAAAAATGAAATAAATGAAATAACATGTCTGAAATAATGCTGGAGAATACCTGGTACGTATTAGCTATCCATTTTTTTATTATCTTTTCATTCCTTTATTCATTCTACAAATATTTATTCAGCACCTATAATATGCCAAGTATTATGCAAAGAGCTTTCTAAGTACTATGCAAGAATACAGTGAGGAGAGGAGGAGCCAAGATGGCGGAACAGCATGGAAGTATTTTTGGTGTCTCGAGTCCATGAAATACAGCCAGACCAACACTAAACCATCATGCACACCTAGAAAACTGACTGGAGGATTAACACAACAATCTGCACAACCTGAACCAGAGAACTCAGCAGGTACTTGGCGCCGGAGAAGTGAACGGGGCAGGAAGAGAGAAGCCCCGGAGGGCAGGGAGCTGTTTTTGCTTGGGGAGAGAGGATGGAGACGGGTGGGGGTGGGGGGAGAATATAGGAAAAGCACTCCTCCCAAAAGCAGCTGGAGAGAAAGTGGAAAAGGGGAAAGTGGTAACAGCCACAGGGACTGAACTAAAAAGGGAGAAAGGAGAGAGGAGAGGGTTTAAATCCCATTAAGACTCTATAAACAGCAGGAGCGCAGAGTCTGAAACGGCGCAGCTCCATACCTGGCGGTGCTCTGGTGGGAAGGGCGAATCCCCAGGAACAGAGTGAGGTCCAGGGGTCTTCGGGCCACACGGGAGAGGCAGGTCCCATGCTGGGAGGACATCTGGGAGGCTGTTTGGCTGCCCCATATGCAAAGGCCTCAGTGGACCCAGAAGAACAACCACATTTGCTGATGCTGGAACACGGTTGTTAAGGGTGAAGCCTGGTGCCAGGTATGTGTTGTGATTTTCCATAATCCCTGAAACGCTGCCGCTGCATGATCCCGTGAACTTTTTCTGGGGCAGGCTGGCGCTCAGCTGCAGTCTCTGGGCATCGCCAGCAGCACAGTCTCGGGAAATTTCCTGGGTGCGGCCATCACCCGGCCATTGCTCGGTGAGACCTTCCCACAGAGGGGCACAACGGATCAAAGCCACAGTCCGTCAGAAGCGAGGGGTTGGGAAAAACAGCCGCATCTGAGATAAAACTCAGGAAGAAGGTGCTGCCTGGGGCTTGGTCATGGACAGTGTAAAAGCGGGGAGTGGATGGAAGCCCGGGACGGTGCACAATTGCTGATCGGGGAGAACAGAGTTCCAACACTAGAGAGCGGGACGCCATTTTCACCGTTCCCGCGCATGCGCATACACACCTACCAGCACCGCAACAATCCACTTCAGTAAGCTAAGCTGCGCCATCTGGTGGAGAATGTAGCTGTTACACTACGCCCCGCCTAACTGGGCTAACCTCATTCAGGAACACAAATTTCTCCGCCTGCTTGGTTTAGTGACTATAAAGCACTTCATATTTTGACTTCGAGGGGAAAACTAAGTAATTTCAATCATATTTCAATCTGCTCATGGGTCCATCTGTTCAATTTTCGTTTTTTTTTTTTCTTTTTCATTTGTTTTCTTTTTCTTGAATACAGAAAGAAAAAAATTATTTTTATTTTCAATTTTTATTAAAAAATATTTTTCTTTAATTTTTTTCTACTATATTTTTTACTTTTGTGTAAATTTTTTCAAATTCTATTTTACTTCCATCATTTCACCATTTTATTCTATTTCAGTGTATTCATTTTTTCAAATTTTCAAATGATTTCCTTTTGTTTTCTTTCTTTCCCCTTTTTTCTCTAATCTATCAAGCTCCTTTCAATACCCAGACCAAAACACGCTAAGGATCTAGCATCACTTATTTGATTTTTGTGTGTGTGTTTGTTGTTTTTAACTTTTTAATTTTAAATTTTTTATTTTAATTGGTTTTTAATTAAAATTTTTCACCTCATTAATTCCTTTTCTTCCTTCAAAATGACAAAAAGAAGGAATCCACCCCAAAAGAAAGATCAGGGTGAAACAACAGTCATGGACTTAACCAACACAGATACAAGTAAGATGTCTGAACCAGAATTTAGAATCATAATAATAAGAATACTAGCTGGAGTCGAAAATAGATTAGAATCCCTATCTAAGGAGATAAAAGAAGTAAATGCTAATCAGGATAAAATAAAAAATGCTATAACTGAGCTGCAATCTCGAATGGATGCCCTGGCAGCAAGGATGGATGAGGCAGAGCAGAAAATCAGTGATATAGAGGACAAACTTATGGAGAATAATGAAGCAGGAAAAAAAAAAAAAGAGAGACTAAGGCAAAAAAGCATAATTTAAGAATTAGAGAAATAAGTGACTCATTAAAAAGGAACATCAGACTCATAGGGGTCCCAGAAGATGAAGAGAGAGAAAAAGGGGTAGAAGGTTTATGTGAGCAAATCATAGCAGAAAACTTTCCTAACCTGGGGAAAGACACAGACATCAAAACCAGGAAGCACAGCACACTCCCATTAGATTCAACAAAAACTGACCATCAACAAGCCATAACATAGTCAAATTCACAAAATACTCAAGCAAGGAGAAAGTCATGAAAGCAGCAAGGGAAAAAACTCCTTAGCCTACAAGGGAAGACAGATCAGGTTTGCAGCAGACCTATCCACAGAAACTTAGCAGGCCAGAAAGGAGTGGCAGGATATATTCAGTGTGCTGAATCAGCAGGAATTTCAGCTGGAGATATGCGCCAAGAATTCTTTATCCATCAAGGATGTCATTCAAAACATAAAGAGAGATTAAAAGTTTCCCAGACAAACAAAAATGAAAGGATTTTGTGACCACTAAACCAGTCCTGCAAGAAATTTTAAGGGGGACTCTCTGAAGGAAGAAAAGACGAAATAATAAATAAAGACCAAATGCAACAACGACTAGAAAGGACCAGAGAACACCAGAAACTCCAACTCTACAAGCAACATAATGGCAATAAATTCATATCTTTCAGTACTCACTTGAAATGTCAGTGGACTAAATGCTCCAACTAAAAGACATAGGGTAACAGAATGGGTAAGAAAACAAGATCTATCTATATGCTGTTTACAAGAAACCCACTTTAGACCTGAAGACACTTTCAGATTGAAAGTAAGGGGATGGAGAACCATCTATCATGCTAATTGTCGACAAAAGAAAGCTGGAGTAGCTATACTTATATCAGACAATCTAGACTTTAAAATAAAGTCTGTAACAAGAGATGAAGAAGGGCATTGTATCATAATTAAGGGGTCTATCCACCAAGAAGACCTAACAATCATAAACATTTATGGTCCACATGTGGAGCCACGCAAGTATATAGGTCAATTAATCACAAACATAAAGAAACTCATTGATAATAATACCATAATAGTAGGGGATTTTAACACCCCACTTACAACAATGGACAGATCATATAATCAGAAATTCAACAAGGAAACAATGGCTTTGAATGACACACTGGACCAGATGGACTTAACAGATATATTCAGAACATTTCATCCTAAAGCAGCTGAATACACATTCTTCTCCAGTGCACATGGAATGTTCTCCAGAAAAGATCACATACTGAGACACAAATCAGACCTCAACAAGTACAAAAAGATCGAGATAATGCCATGTATATTTTCAGACCACAACGCTATGAAACTCTAAATAAATCACAAGAAAAAATTTGGAATGGTAATAAATATTTGGAGACTAAAGAATATCCTACTAAAGAACGAATGGGCTAACCAAGAAGTTAAAGAGGAAATTAAAAAGTACATGGAAACCAATGAAAATGATAACACCACAACCCAAAACCTCTGGGACGCAGCAAAGGTGGTCATAAGAGGAAAGTATATAGCAATCCAGGCCTTCCTAAAGAAGGAAGAAAGTTCTCAGATACCCAACCTAACCTTATACCTTTAAGAGCTGGAAAAAAAAAAAACAGCAAATAAAACCCAAAACCAGCAGAAGACCAGAAATAATAAAGATTAGAGGAGAAATAAGTGCTATTGAGACCAAAAATAACAACAACAACAACAACAACAAAAATAGAACAGATCAATGAAACCAGAAGCTGGTTCTTTGAAAGAATTAACAAAATTGATAAACCCCTAGCTAGTTTGATCAAAAAGAAAAAGGAAAGGACCCAAATAAATAAAATCAAGAATGAAAGATGAGAGATCACAACCAACACAGCAGAAATAAAAACAATAATAAGAGAATATTATGAGCAATTATATGCCAATAAAATGGACAATCTGGAAAAAATGGACAAATTCCTAGAAATATATACACTACCAAAACTGAAACAGGAAGAAATAGAAAATTTGAACAGACCCATAACCAGTAAAGAAATTGAATTAATAATCAAAAATATCCCCAAAAATAAGAGTCCAGGGCCAGATGGCTTTCCAGGGGAATTCTACCCAACATTTAAGGAAGAGTTAACACCTATTCTCTTGAAGCTGTTCCAAAAAAACAGAAATAGAAGGAACACTTGCAAACTCTTTCTATGAAGCCAGCATTACCTTGATTCCGAAACCAGACAAGGCCCCACTAAAAAGGAGAACTATAGACCAATTTCCCTGATGAACATGGATGCAAAAATCCTCAACAAGATATTAGCCAACCAGATCCAACAATACATTAAAAATTTTATTCACCACGACCAAGTGGGATTTATACCTGGGATGCAGGGCTGATTCAATATCCACAAAGCAATCAATGTGATTCATCACATCAATACAAGAAAGGACAAGAACATGATCCTCTCTCTCAATAGATGCAGAGAAAGCATTTGACAAAATACAGCATCCTTTCTTGATAAAAACCCTCAAGAAAGTAGGGATAGAAGGAGCATACCTTGAGATCATAAAAGCCATATATGAACGACCCAACACTAATATCATCCTCAATGAGGAAAAACTGAGAGCTTTCTCCCTAAGGTCAGTAACAAGACTGGGACGTCCACTATCACCACTGTTATTCAATATTGTATTGGAAGTCTTAGCCTCAGTAATCAGGCAACACAAAGAAATAAAAGGCATCCAAATTGGCCATGAGGAGGTCAAACTTTCACTCTTGGCAGATGACATGATACTCTATATGGAAAACCCAAAAGATTCCACCAAAAAACTGCTAGAACTAATCCATGAATTCAGCAAAGTGGCAGGATATAAAATCAGAGATTGGTTGCATTCCTATACACCAACAATGATGCAACAGAAAGAGAAATGAAGGAATCAATCCCATTTACAATTGCACCAAAAACCATAAAATACCTAGGATAAATCTAACCAAAGAAATGAAAAATCTATACACTGAAAACTATAGAAAGCTTGTGAAAGAAATTGAAGAAGACACAAAAAAATAAAAGAATATTCCATGCTCCTGGATAGGAAGAACAAATATTGTTAAAATGTCAATACTACCCAAAGCAATCTACATATTCAATGCAATACCCATCAAAATAATACTAGCATTCTTCACAGAGCTAGAACAAACAATCCTACAACTTGTATGGAACCAGAAAGAACCCGAATAGCCAAAGCAATCCTGACAAAACCAAAGCAGGAGGCATCACAATCCCGGACTTCAAGCTGCATTACAAAGCTGTAATCATCAAGACAGTATGGTACTGACACAAAAACCGACACTCAGATCAGTGGAACAGAATAGAAAACCCAGAAATGGACCCACAAACATATGACCAACTAATCTTCGACAAAACAGGAAAGAATATCCAGTGGAATAAAGACAGTCTCTTCAGCAAGTGGTGCTAGGAAAACTGGACGGTGACATGCAGAAGAATGAACCTGGACCACTTTCTTACACCATACACAAAACTAAACTCAAAATGGATGAAAGACCTCAATGTAAGACAGGAAGCCATCAAAATCCTTGAGGAGAAAGCAGGCAAAAACCTCTTTGATCTTGGCCACAGCAGCTTCTTACTCAACATGTCTCCGGAGGTAAGGGAAACAAAAGCAAAAATGAACTACTGGTACCTCATCAAAACAAAAAGCTTCTGCACAGCGAAGGAAACAATCAGCAAAACTAAAAGGCAACTGACAGAATGAGAGAAGATATTTGCAAATGACACATCAGATAAAGGGTTAGTATCCAAAATCTATAAAGAACTTTTCAAACTCAACACCCAAAAACCAAATAATCCAGTGAAGAAATGGGCAAAAGACATGAATAGACACTTCTCCAAAGAAGACATCCAGATTGCCAACTGACACATGAAAAAACATCATCACTCATCATCAGGGAAATACAAATCATCACTCAACATCACTCATCATCAGGGAAATACAAATCAAAACCATATGAGATACCACCTCATACCTGTCAGAATGGTTAACATTAGCAACTCAGGCAGCAACAGATGTTGGCAAGGATGCAGAGAAAGAGGATCTCTTTTGCATTGTTGGTGGGAATGCAAGCTGGTGCAGCCACTCTGGAAATCAGTACGGAGGTTCCTCAAAAAACTAAAAATAGAAGTCCCCTACGACCTACCAATTGCACTACTAGGCATTTATCCAAGAGATACAGGTATGCTGTTTTGAAGGGACACATGCACCCCCATGTTTATAGCAGCACTACCAACAATAGCCAAAGTATGGAAAGAGCCCAAATGTCCATCAATGGATGAATGGATAAAGATGTGGTATATATATACAATGGAGTATTACTCGGCAACCAAAAAGAATGAAACCTTGCCATTTGCAACTATGTGGATGGAACTAGAGGGTATTATGCTAAGCAAAATCAGTCAGAGAAAGACAAATATCATATGACTTCACTCATACGAGGACTTTAAGACACAGAACAGATGAACACAAGGAAAGGGAAGCAAAAATAATATAAAAACAGGGAGGGGGAAAAACATAAGAGACTTTTACATATGGAGAACAAACACAGGGTTACTGGAGGGATTGTGGGAAGGGGGGGATAGGCTAAACGGTTAAGGGGCATTGAGGAATCTACTCCTGAAATCATTGTTGCACTATATGGTAACTAACTTGGATGTGCATTAAAACAACAAAAAATAAAAAATAAAAGAATATAGTGAGAAGCAAAATATATGAAATCTCGGCCTTATGGAGTTTGCAAACTAGCAGAAGAGACAGACAATAAATAAGTGAGCCTATAAGAAATGAAACAGATGAACCTATGAGGAAAAAGATAGGAAGCAAACCGTAAGAGACTCTTAACTATAGAGAGCAAACTGAGGGTTACTGGAGGGGAGGTGGCGGGGGGATGGGCTAAATGGGTGATGGGTATTAAAGAGGACACTTGTTGTGATGAGCACTGGGCGTTGTATTTAAGTGATGAATCACTGAATTCTATTCCTAAAACGAATTTTACACTGTATATACTAACTAACTGGAATTTAAATTAAAAAAATAAGTGAGCCTAAATATAATTACAGATGGGGATGTGTGCCATGAAGCTAAAGAATAAAGTGATGTGAGGATGACCAGCAGATGGGACCAAATTTAAATTGGGGCTGGTCAGGAAAGGCCTCTCTCAGGAAATGCCATTGTAACTGAGACATGAAAGAGAAGAAGTTAAGAGAAGAATGGGCAAAGAGTGTGGTCAGTAAATGCCAATTATTTTCTGTGCCTGCATTGAGAAAAAGAGGCATTTATTTTTATTTTTTTTAATTTTTTTAATGTTTATTTATTTTTGAGACAGAGAGACAGAGCATGAACAGGGGAGGGTCAGAGAGAGAGGGAGACACAGAATTCGAAGCAGGCTCCAGGCTCTGAGCTGTCAGCACAGAGCCTGACGCGGGGCTTGAACTCACGGACCATGAGATCATGACCTGAGCTGAAGTCAGACGCTTAACCCACTGAGCCATGCAGGTGCCCCATGAAGTGGTTATCTTTAGATGGAGGTCAAAACCAAACATGCTGGCTGCATGAGCTGAAAGTGGTTGTTTTGAAGGTGAGGAAAAATGCAGAAGGGTCAGTGATGTTCTGGAGCTGGTTCGTGCTAACTCACAAAAGCTGATGGTACACCTCTCTTCCCAACTCTGTGTTCAGTCGTGTCACATTGGCCATTTGAAACTGGGCACGGATGGCATATTTACAACGTGGAAATCAGAATGTATTATAAGGGAAGGCCTTTTTTTCCTCCAGAGAGGTGGTTGTTAAACATTAAGCAACATGCCACTAGACAAGCGCCTGTTGTACTATTTGGCATCTTGAACTGTTCTTGATAAAGATAACAATTAAATTAAAAAGAAAATGAAAATTTAAACACTGGATTAGAACATGAAATCATTCTAACTATGAGTAGTGTACATCAGCCAAAGGCCAGGCATGAAAGCAAAAACCATGCTGGATATTTCAAACAGAGGTATTTGATACAGAGATTTGACACATAGGCGCTGAAAGGTTGAAAGGGAGATGCTGAGATAACCTATAGAAAACACCAGGAAAGCTACCCCCATCAGGGCTAAGAAAACAAAGAGCATGAGATGGTGTGACTAGAACCTAAAAGTTCTGTGGGGTTATAGGACAGGAGAGGGAGTTGATTTTTGTTCAAATCCTTGAGACGGGGGTAAAACCATGTGGGTTGGGTGCTAGAAGATCAAGGAGACAGGGCTGGAAGATTATGGCAGTGGGATTCTGGGGACAGTATGGCAGGTGCCAGGACAGGCTCTTGATTGGGTAGGGGAAGAGGGAGTGTGGTGAGGCTGCTCTTCCAACAGCATAGCTGCTGCATATTCCTCTGAGGGGCAGCTGAAGGCTGATTTTGGAAGTACCAAAGGAAGCTAGAGTTTACAGCTACCTGTCCTCTCCTGCTGGGGGCAGGCAAACCTGAGTTGGAAACCAGGAGAGGGCCCATTACCCCCCTTCTCTTGGCTTCCAAACTGCCATCAATGCTTCCTATCGGTAGAATACATCTTGAAGATGTCATTTTGGAGTCCCAGTGCCAATAGCACAGGGAAGTCTATAAATAAGGGGGCTTGGGGCTCAGAAAAATAGGCAAATAACTCACAAGGTAATCGTGTATACTTTCACAATTTGTAGCTGAAGCTCTTTGGGACCGTAAGGACTGGTTCACGGCTAAAGTGGTTAAGGTATGTTTTTGTTATCAGAAGAATCAGATGAGTCTCGTGACCTTGGGTGACAGATTGGGAGACAATTCTCCCTGGGTCTCTGCATGTCTTATGAGCAGGAGCACTGACAATCTTGTTATCCACTATCTTTTTTCAAGACAATTTATATAACAAATAGCCTTGGAAGGTAGAGATAGTGTCTTTCTCTGAAATAGAAGAAATTTTGTTTGCTGTCCAGTAGAACAAAGATACTCTTTCTCCCCCAATCAAATGTTGGAACAGTTGGCTTGCATGAGGCTGAAAGAAAAGATTATAGAAGACTGGAGTTTCCTAAGCCATGGTTTCTCAGCTATGACACAACGCCACTGCACCTATCTGGTGTGTTCTGTATCACCTTTGGTACTCACCACCTCTTCTGCACTACCATTTACACTATCCCACAAAAACTTAGAGTAGAGAAAGCTGAAACAAGTCAGTTACCACGAGGCCATCTGCCGTCAGTCTTCTGAAATATTAACAATCTTCATTTGCCACTGTCTCCTTTCTTACAGCTTTTTCCTGTTAGGTTTATTCTTTGCTGTACTTTTGGTGCGATTTTAGAAGGAAACCATCAGAGGTCTTCAATACGCCATACATAAGCAGATGCCCCTAAAGTTGTTTTCTTATATGCTATATGTCTTTTTTTGTTTCTGTACATGTCAGTGGATTATAACCTTTAGGGTCCTGCCTTGTAAAAGGACAGCTGCTTTGATATCATTTTAGGTGTGGAAATGATATTACACCTTCACCAATAAAAATCTTTCTTCAGGAGTTTTATTCCCTTTTGGGGCAAAAAAAAAAAAAATGCTTTGACTTGTTTGCCATCATTAACATTGGCATGCAAATGAGTGTAGGTCTTTGAGATAGGGAGAAAAACCAGAGGCCTCCATTTAGGATCCTGAATGACGAGCTGCAGTGGCATACCTCCTGGAGGAAAAGCCTGAGGCTGGGATCTCGCAAATCTGACCTACTTCACAGTTTTACTTGGAGCTCAGCTGAATATGTTTTCCACAGAGCTGAGGTGTATATCTCTGGAAGTCTCTAACTTTCCAGGAAATAAATAATGTATTGAACTCAATAACCTCACTGAAGCTTGAACTACCCCCCGATCCATCCCTTGCAATGAAGAGAGAAAGCACAGCTTCGGCATCTTCTGCCCATTAAACGAGATTAGTTTACCTTTCCACCAGCTTAAACAAAATAGCGACTCAATGGTCCTCCTAGGACTAACCAAATAAGAAAACAGTGCTCTAATCAATGTAACTGCTAGGCTTAATAGTTTTTTGATTTTTGGTCTAAATTTTATTGCTGTCAGTTGAGTATCTCTTTTTAAGCAATTATATTTGCCTCTCTATTATGTGCATATGTTTCCTGTAATATATCTCCTCGTGGTAGACGAGTAAGGGGACACTGAGAATGTCATTGGTTATTTAGTTTTTCTTGTTATTACAATCAATGGTTTCTTTATGATCGTTTTGTTAAACTAGACATTTATCAGGTTTTTCATTGGGGGTTCGGTGAATTCAGTGATGCCGGCCACTTACCCCCACGTTCAGTATTTTCCTCCCCTCTGATGAGAAAGTTGGTAGCAGTGTCTTTTCATCAAGGTGCTTTTAAGGTAATTTTTATGTTTTTGTTTAACATGGCTCAAAGAGCATCCCAAAAAAATCAAGATACAGATGCTGATTAAAACACATGGCTGTCTGCTTCCCTGCATATTGGCCCCGTGCCTGGAAGGATGGCACACCAGCAGGTGGATAGGATTGTGGCTGATACACCTGACATGCGAATGGACTATAATGAAACCCAGGCTGCACTCCAGTGAAAATCAGGGTCTTCGTGTCTTTGACAAAATCACTTCAGATCAAGCCTCTATTATGGCAGAACTAACTAGTGGTTTCAAAATTAAAATCAGGAAGGACTTCAGCATCATTATCGTGGTTCCCACATATTGCAGAAATTCTAGACTTGGGTGGTGAAATCATGAAGATGAAGGAGGAGAGGGAAGCCGCTGTGGAAGATTAATAGCAAGAATGGCTGCAGTTCTTTACCGTCCTTTGTCATATTGCTCTGCAGTGCCCTCTCATTTGGACTCCAGGTTGGTCAGGTAATCTGTTGGGGCCAATGGGATATTACTCAATATGTGCAAGCAACGGCTTGAAAAACACTTATTTGCCTCAACCTGCATTGCTGCACTTCTGCCACCACCTTGAGAAAATGAGTGGGCTAGCCTGCTGGTGGATGAGAGACAAAATGCCCAGTCACCCCTATCACATAGCGATAGTGAGCTTACCATCTGACATGTCATCAGATGATCCAGACTGATGAGCCAAATAAATGCCATTTAGTTTCAGTCACCAGGATTTGGGTGGTTCCACTGAGCACTATCATAGTAATTAATAACTAATACTACCACTATTCAATTCAGCAAATATTCATTGAGTGTCTAGTAGGCTCCTTGATGATACAGAATGGGGAAGGCATAGTCCCTGGCCTCAAAGTGCTTACACACTAGTAAAAACCCACTTGCAAACAAATACTTCCATGCACTAAATTCAAGAACAGGTATCTTGCTGTGAAAGCATTGCTCAGTCTCAATGATTGGAAAGAATGCATATGATGTGGAAACTTTTGCATTACAAGTGGGTACACACACACACACACGTGTGCCACCTGCACAGTATGGGGCACACAATGGAAAGCCACTCAGACTGCAATAGCAAAGTGGCTGTTTACTGGTCTGACACGTAAGGTTCATAATGTTCACATGTCTGTTCATTTGGTGTTGGGGAGAGGATTCCCTGTCATCTTGAGCCCCAGTCTGGAGGTGACTTTTCCTATCAGAGGGAAGGAAATAAAATACCATTCGCTTCATCAAGATTTGTGCAAAATTGTGAATAACTTAGAGAAAGAAGACAGGGCCAGCTAGCTAGAGGATAGAAAAGGATCCAATTAGAAAGGCAAGTTGAAGCATCTTTGTCTAGTACCTGGCTACTCAAAGTGTAGTCCATGGGCCAGCAGTATTATCTTTACCTGGGACCTCATTAGAAATGCAGATTTCAAGCCCCATCCCAGATGTACTGAATCAGAATCTTTACTACAGCAAGGATCCCAGGTGATTTTGATGCTGTTAAAATTTGAGATTAAATTTTTAACTAGACCAGATTTTAACTAGTTAAAATTTTAACTAGACCAGAAGAACTGGTCTAGTCCACATGCTGGAAATGATTGCAAGTGGCTTACCCAAGTACAGAGGTACAGGAGCAAATGAAAGCCTCAGTCTTTTGTAGGGTGCATTTGAATAAATAATAAAGAGATAATTTAAAAAATAAAAGAAATGAGATAAAATAAAATATTTTCAAATTGTTAGAGCATCAAACAATAATTGAAGAGGCCATTTCAAACAGTGCTTTTCAAACTGAGGGATGAAACTTAATGGAGGATGGTGAAATCCATTTAAGTCCATTTCTCAACCCTGGCTACACAACCCCTCTATTCGAATCATAGAGGTTGCTTTTTTAAAATCCCAGTGCCCAGGTCCTTCCACAGACCAATTAGATCACAATCTTTGGTGGTAGGAATTGAAGGGGGCAGAAAATGAAGGTTGAACCCAGGTATCGGTATTTTTAAAGCTCCCTAAGTGATCTTTATGTACAAATTAAGCCAAATTTGAGAACCAATGATCTAGGTCACAAGGAGCAACTCTTTTCCTAGCTAAAGTAGAATAACAAGAATTGGAGTGAAATGGAATAGTGAAATGGAAAGAAAAGATCAGTGTCTCACATGCAGTCAGGGTATTATTTTGAGACATTTTTGTTCCTTATGTATGTATGTGAGAGTATATATGTAATGGATTACCATAAAATACATTTCTAATTGTGGTTCACTGCCAAGAAATTTTAAACTATCATTTTGAAGTGATCATCTAGCAAAAAAACAAAGCAAAGATAGAGAAATATTCACAAATAAAGGTCTTAATAATTAAAAAAAAAAAAAGTTACATCCCAGCACAAATCCAAGCAAGACAAGAATAGTTTAGGACACAGAAAATTACCGATAGACCTTGAATAGACAGAAAACAGAAGAATCTAGATTGTACTGGACTAAAACTTAGACCACTTTTGTTTGTTCTATGTACTCATGCTCAAGCTAGAGATGAAGGAAACTATACATCATGAACTTCCAATAGTGAAGGGTCAATCACATTCACTCTGTTATATCCACAAAATCCTGACTCAGGGAAAAGTTTTTAGATGTTGTCTGAGAGATATCCAAAGTATGTGGGCAGAGAAATTTAGCAGACTTAATCATGAAGGGAATACTTGTAACAGTGGCTCTCAACTTTGGAGCCCTCTTGAAAGTCTACTAAAAGCAAAGGGACTTCGTTTATAAAACTATGCATATTCAGCCACACACAGAATTTTGCATAGAAATAAAGACCCACCCTCAAACCCATTCACGGACCACTCCACAGTGGTGGTATCCAGATTAAAAGCCCCTGAAAGGAGGCGGCTTTGAGAAAGCTTATTTCCACGTGGGTGTGCTACAAATTATTCAAGTAGCCATTAATTGATGACAAGTTGATATGCAGAGTTTTCATCTCACAGAATTAATAAAGCAGGGAACAGATTTAGTAAATGAAGACTTGCAGTAATCAAAGGTGAGGTCCCAGAGGTCCAGTTTGAAGGTTCTGCAAGGGGTGCAATACACCTTGCCTGTGCTGCATAGAGCTTTCTGTACTTCCTTTAGGTCCTTTATCTCCTCTCTCTGTTCTAGTCTGTTTTTCTTGTGGTAAAATATACTTAACATAGAATTTGCCATCTTATTCTTTTTTAATTGTAATTTTTTAGATGCGTTAAGTACGTTCTCACTGTCGTGCAATCTGCAGAACTCTTTCACTTGGCAAAACTGAAACTCTATGCCCGTGAAACAAGAACTCCTCATTTTCCCCTCCCTGGGGCCCCCAGGAATCACCATTCTATTTTCTGTCTCTATCAATTTAGCTACTGTAGGTAGTTCATAGAAGTGGAGCCTTTCAGGATTCGTCTTTTTTGTGACTGGCTGACTTCACTTAGCATAATATCCTCACTCTTCATCCATGTTGGAGCATGTGTCAGAATTTCCTTCCTCTTTAAGGCTGAATACTATTCCAATGTATATATTACTACAACTTATTTATCTGTTCTTCCATAGATGTATGCCTGAGTTGCTTCCACCTTTTGGCTATTACAAATAATGCGGCTGCTTTAACCTTTTACAAGCTTCAACCCTGAAAGCAGCCAGGAAGAAACCTAATTTGGGAGTCTAGAGTATCCTAAAATGAAATAAAGCAGTTTCTATCAACCATCATCAAGGATGAAAGAAAGTGCAAGCCTCAGATTTTAACTTGCCACACAATAACCTGATGATGGAATGCTCTCTTCTTACAGAGAAGAGCTGATTTTAAAATGTCTCTCTTTTTTCTAACTATAAAAATAATACTTGATTATAAAAATAATATATGTTCACTGTGGAAAATTTGGAAAGTATAAAAAAAGAATAAAGAAGTATGTCAAAATTGTCTCTAAGCTATCAACCAAGAGATAATTACTGTAAAGATTTTGGTGGGTTTCTCCTAGTTTGCTATATTATGAGTGCTATGCAGAATATATATAGCTACAAATGATTTTTTAAGCCATTTGGGAACATATATTTTTGTATCCCTTTTCCATTTACAATACCACATTGTATTGTTGGTGGTTTTTGCAAGTTATTAAAATTCTTTGTAATGTCTGCATAATATTCCATTTCATGGATGTATTATAACTAATCATTTCCCTACTGTTTAATGTTTAAGTTATTTCCAATTTATCTATTATAATCTTCTGGTAAACATCTCTCTACAAAATCATTATCTGCATTGCTCATTAATTTCTTTTGGATAGGTAGCTGGAAATAGAATTATTGGGTCCAAAGGTGTGAATTCATATAAATCTCTTATGTATATTGCCAAAGTATTAGAAACTTGCAAGTAATTTGGTAATATGTATTAAGAAATTTATGTAAGTTCACACCTTTGGATACTTTTATTAGTCTTTTATTAGTCTTAGTTTATTTGGGGGACTGAAGAGCAATTACTATTTTTTTGTTTTTCTTTAATTTGCTTTCTCATAAGCTTAATGGCCCTTTGTATTTCTTAAAAGTCAAAACTATGGAGACAATAAAAAGAGTAATAGTTACCAGCAATGGGATGGTGGAAGGGAGGGATGAATGGGTGGAACACAAAGGATTTTTAGGGCAGTGAAAATACCAGTAAGAAAACATAATGACGGATACATGTCATTATACATTTGTCCAAATCCATAGAATGGACAATTCCAAGAGTGAACCATAATGTAAGCTATGGTCTTTGGGTGATAATGATGAGTCAACGTAGGTTCATTAACTGTAATAAACGTACCGCTCTGGTGGGGGATGTTGATAATGGGGAAGGCTCCGCATGTGTAGAAGTAAGGAGTATATGGAAATTCTCTGCACCTTCCCCTCAATTTTGCTGTGAACCTAAAGTTTTAGGTTCTAAAAAAGTAAAGACCCCCAAAAAATCATTAAAAAATATCTTATGACTTACAGAAAATTTAAATTTTATTGGAGTTGAATCTGTTAACCCATTGTAATTTAAGCTGTGTTTATGCTTAGAATGCCCTTCCTCAGGACAAATTAATTAATTAATTAATTAATCCTTCAGATAATTTAATGTTTTGATTTTTTAATCTACCTAAAAATTATCTTGATATACTGTGAGATGACAACCTAAATTAATCTATTCCCACCTTCATCCCCATTTTGACTAACACCAACTCAGAGCCTGGAGCCTGCTTCAGATTCTTTGCCTCCCTGTCTCTTTGCCCCTCCCCCACTTATGCGCGCGCGCGCGCGCGCGCACTCTCTCTCTCTCTCTCTCTCTCAAAAAAATTAAACATTAAAAACATTTTAAAAAATAATTATTTGGGCTATTGTTTAAGATAGTTACTAAGGAAATATAGTTTTATTCTTGGCATATTAAAAGCTTCTATCAGGAATGAATGTTTATTAAGTAAATTTTTTGGCCTCTACTGAAATGAAATTTTTTGCTTTGTTCTTTTTTAAAAAAAATTTTTTAATGTTTTATTTATTTTTGAGAGAGAGAGAGAGAGAGAGCAAGCAGGTGAAGGACAGAGAGAGAGAGGCACAGAATCCAAAGCAGGCTCCAGGCTCTGAGCTGTCAGCACAGAGCCCGATGTGGGGCTCGAACTCACGACCTGAGCTGAAGTTGGACACTTAACCAGCTGAGCCACCCAGGCGCCCCGAAATTTTTGCTTTGTACTAATGATATGATTATATATATGATTTCCTAATATTAGAGCATCTAATAGAAGCCTAAATACAACTAAAAAATGGCATATTACTATGTTAATATAACTGATTAATTCCATTTATGAACATCTGTCATTTGTGGGTCTTGATATTAGTACATAAAATTGTGTATTGCATTTTTTAGGTTTGGTATCAAAGTTTCATTAGTTTCATAAAAATTTTTGAATAATTTTCCGATAAAATTTCCATCTTTGCTTATATCCACTTTCCTTTTTTTTTTTTAACATTTTATTTATTTTTGTGTGAGAGAGAGACACACACAGAGCATGAGCAGGGGAGGGGAAGAGAGAGAGGGAGACAAAATCTGATGCAGGTTTCAGGTTCTGAGCTGTTAACGCAGAACCGGATGTTGGGCACAAACCCATGAGCTGTGAGATCATGACCTGAGCCAAAGGCAGACACTTAACCTACTGAGCTACCCAGGCGCCCCGTTTATATCCACTTTCTATGAAAACTAATATATCCTTACATTTTGCCTTCTTTTACAAAGAAGTACTTGATATATTTATTAATGCTTCTATTCATTTGGTTTTTTTATTTACCAATCTCTGCTTTTACCTTTGTCAATTTCATACTACCAAATTACATTAACATAAAAGTGCACAAATATATATTTAAAGCTCAAATGACAATCATCAGACTCATTTAATTCCACCTGACTCTTATCAGAGGAAAGAAATAGTTAAATGGAACATTATTCCATGGAGAATCGAAAAGGCACAACTTCTATTTTTGTGGAGCACAAAGTCTAACGTATATATGTTAAATTGGCCTTAATAATTATACTATTCAAACTTGGCATATACTATCCAAACTAGAACTATTTTGGTTGCAAGTGACAGATGCCACTTGAACATTCTTAGAATGAAGGCAGACTCATTGGCTAGACTGGATGAAGTTCCTGTTACTTGGAACCAAAAAAGTCCTAAATGCATTGTAATGCCTCCTAGGAGGATTTCTATTTCTCTAGTTTGTCCTCCACGTTACTGGCTTATAATTTTGCAGTGTCAGTTTTGCACTTTACTAACTTCTATATAGATTTTAATTCTGTTTTTGTTGTATTTGGGGTTTTCTTACATTCTCTTTTTTCATTTCAATCGGTTTCTTTCATACCATATTTATGTCAGTCTTATCATTTCATTTTTTAAAATGTATTTATTTGAGAGAGAGAGTGAGCAGGGGAGGTTCAGAGAGAGAAGGGGACAGAGGATCCAAAGTGGACTCTGTGCTCACAGCAGAGAGCCTGATATGGGGCTCAAACTCATAAACCATGAGATCATGACCTGAACTAAAGTTGGACACTCAACTGACTGAGTGACCCAGGTGCCCCCAGTCTTGCCATTTCTGTTCTCTACACAAGAAGCAATGTCCTTGGGCATCTTTTTTATTATTTCAGGCATGTATTTTGTAAAACTTTAATGTATTTCTTAGAGACTTTATTTCTTCAGAAACATGATCTTCCTGTGAATATTAAAAGGTGGTGTTTCTGGTCCCAGATGCTACTCATACCCCTAAATTTTTCTCATACCCCTAAATTGGATTTTTTCCTTTCTCTTCATGTTGGAATTTGGAGGGCACTATTGTTTGAACTCAGACTGAGCAAACATCCTTGGCCATTCTCAAATGCAAACCTGAAGTTCAAATTAATGTGCAAAGTCCCTAACGCAATGCATACTAACCAGGGATGGCACCATCACAAGAGGAGAATTTCGAGTCATGAGTAGGCATCTTAGTTTGTGGTAGGCAGGCAGAATAACACCCCTGCTGAAGATGACCATGCCCTAATCTTTGGAATTTGTGAATCCTTAAATGGCAAGTGGAACAGATGTGACTAAGGTTACGAATGTTGAGATGGAGAGATTAGCCAGGATTATCTAGGTGGGCCCAATCTAATCATGAATCTTTAAAGCAGAGACCTTTTCACCTTTCCAGGCTGTGGTCAGAGAGTTGTGATGATAGAAGGGTCAGAGGGGTGTTACATAGGAAGGACTTAACCTACCATTACTGGCTTTGAAGATGGAGCAAGGGGACTACTAGCCAAGGAATGTGGGTGACTTATAGAAACTGGGAATAGCCTTCAGCTGACAGTGAGCAAGAAAATGAAGACCTCAGTTCCACAAACTTGAGGAACTGAATTCTGTCAACAACCCGAATCAACAGGAAATAGACTCTTCCCTAGAGCCTCCAGAGTGGAATGCAACCTGCTAACACCCTGATTTAGTTTGGTGAAATCTGTGTCACATTTCTGACTTACGGAATGAAAAGATGATAACTTGTGTTATTTAAGAGACTGAATCTGTTGAGGCGGCCATAGAAACAAATACAGAATGTCTTAATGTCAGACGCATTCTATTTCCCAAAGATGACAAGATATCTCCCTTGACATTTTGTCCCACTGAAAAGTGGGTCATGCCTTTGACCTCAAACCTGCGTGGGTTTAGACTCACTTGTAATCACGAGTGCAGCAGAAGTGACACTGTATAACTTTCAAGGTAAGGCCAGAAAATGCCACGCCACTTTCACCTTTTTCCCACAAGCACTCATCATGCACTCAGAGCCCTGAGCTGCCATGCAGAAGTCTAATTTTCTTCAGGCTACCAGGCAGTGACGAAGTGAAACCACATGAGGCCTCATGCAGGTGCTCTAATGACTAGTCCCAGTCTTCCAGTCCTCCCAGCCTATATGCCAGATACATAACTGAAGGAGATTCCAATCCCCAACCATTCACTTGCCTCCTAGCTTTGGAGCCTTCCCTGCTGAGTCCCAGATGGGGCGAAGCATGGAAAAGTATCCTGGCTGTGCCCTGTCCAATTCCTGACCCACAGAATCTGTGAACATAACAAAATGATTCTTGTTCTATGCCACCAAGTTTGGGGGAGTCTGTTACATGATATTAACAACTGGAATGCAGGGGGCACAACTTCAATCAGTCCCCAAGGTCCAGTGAAGCCATCTGGCCCACACAAAAAAGAATCACTCCTCCCAAACTAGTAGTGCTGCCATTGAGAAATGTTGCTCTAATACATTCACATACGTCTACTAGTCTGATGTTGCATTTTTCTCCTGCCTTTAACATCGGTTTCTCTGACTAAGCAGTTTGCAATTCTTATTTGAAGAATATACATATGAGCAAGATCTTCACCCAGCGGGCAGTCTTCCTCATGCCCTCTCTGTCTCTATCCCACTTACAGCACTTTTCATTTGGTTAACTAAAAATCCCAACATTTAACTTGTCTCTGTTCACTTGCCCCTCCTTCGGCCATATTGTTTCTGGGAGTTGTTTCCAAATGCATGGAGAGATAGGTGCTACCGAGATTAGGTAGGGAAAGAGGTGAATGATAGAACTGTAGCTCTCACTGGCTCAGTTGCTATTCGTGGTCAGCAAAATATCTGCATGTCAGAGTTAAATGCAGATGGAGGTGGGGATGCCCAAATTTTTTCCCAGTTTTTGACATCATCTCTCACGTTCTGTTTCAGAGGGAAGAACTTACAGGAAGTAGTCTAAGAGTATGTTTTCAGTCCGTTATCATCAATAAAACAGTTTGGAAATTCCACCTGGACTTTAGCAATTATTCCTACCTCATTTTAAGTCCACAGTGCCATTGGCAGTCTTTCTCCCTTTCTGTATCTTTATGGGAATTTTAACAGGAAATTGTAAGGCAGCCTGTCAGACATCTCAAGATAGTCTCTTTGTGAACCCAAATCATAGACTTTCTTTTAAAGGCGTTGCCCTAGGAATATACCTCTCAACATTTTAACAGAAGATGTCGAAGTTAAATGAGGGAATAGTCTGATATATGGAATTTAGCTCTCCTCCAGCTTTTCAGGAATGCATCTGTTCATGTCTTAAGGCATACATAAATGAATTGATAATTGGATATCAGGAGTTGGCTGCATATGTGACACTTATTATGACACTACAGAATTTGGAAGGAAGAGCATTATATTGGAAGGAAGAGCATTATGTTCTTTAAGTATTTTTGATAGAATAGTGTTTCAATTTCTCGTGTTTCTATGTAATTTAAATTAAATTTGATGTCTGATTAATTAATTAAATATAGTATAGCACCTAATGTCCTTCAGATAAGCCAAGTTAAATGGCAATCTTCAAATAATTCCACACTAATCCATTTTAACTGTCCAGGTAAATAATAGTTGAAAACAGATGATCTTTGGAGGGTCTATGAGCTAAAAAGTAAACAGAAACATAATATGTCAGTTTGCCAGGTTCATGAGGCCGACTCATTTGTGAGGAAATAGATCTCAACAAAGAACCATCAGTGAAGGACAACTACTGAAATTTGAAACAAAAACACAGGAGTAAAATATTGGCACTATCCATAATACATCTAAGAAAATGTGTTTCTTTTTATTTGGGTTACAACATTGCAGCCTTTTTGAATGAAAATTACTTTATTCAGTCACCTATTAAACATTTGGTTGTATTATGCTTTACATTACTTGAGGCTTCATCCATAAGATAAAATTCCCAAAGTAATTTTTCTAACTGAACCCATAACTCTTTCATCACCCATATCCCTGAATATGCATGATTTCCCATTACTGTTTATAGTTAGGACTTCTGTCTTTACAGTATATGGGCACAAAAAGCTATGTTATATTTGCCATGGGAACTATAATTTTTAAGGCCCTTGTGCTTGTAAAATCTTTACCTTTATTATATTACCATAATGTAGATTTTGTATTTTATAGAGGATTACATATCAAGGGAGGATAGTGTTGTATCACTGAATACAATGCATGGCCTGAATTGTTAGTTACATGATTGCGTGCCTTGTTCTTTTAAAGCAGCAGTCAGGAGCTCATTACAGTGTCACCAGCAACTTGACCAGCTTCTAAGGTTGCTACCTTGTGCTTGCTTATCACACTGCATGTTTTAGTCTCTCTTTATACTGGAATTACTCACCATGTTCTCTGTCATGGGACTCTGCATTGCCTCCCAGTAAAGTAAGCAAAGTATAGCTCTACATCATATTGATATTGGACTTGGCCATATGACTTTTGTTAGCCAATAGAATGTGGGTAGAGGTGATAGAGTGCCAGTTTTGAGCCAAAGTCTTAAGAATTATTTAATGTTTCTACTTGCTTCTGTTGTACTTCTGTCATCTAGCCCCTGTGTAGTTTTAGTCCCAGAATGAAGAAGACATGTGGAACAGACCTAAGCCCAGCCCAAAGCCTGGAGTCCAGCCTAGCCCAGGTTGGCCCAGCCAAGCCCAAATGAGATTATGCGAACCACAGCCAACCTACAATCCCTGAGTGAGAAAAATAAATGCTGCTGTGAGTCATTGAGATATTGGAGTTGTTTGTTATGCACCATTATTGTAACAATAGCTAATTAATACCTCTCCCATTATTGATGGCTCTCATGCATTTGTTGCCCTGTATGCATGCTTAGTGCTTTTGGCTGGCTATTCAGATGGTTCAAATCAACTGGTGCATGCCAAGGACCACATGAGATGTTTTTGCTTTGAATTCCCAAGCTGGCAGAGAGCTATTGAATACCTTCAATGTTCATATTTCAGTCACCAATTAAAGGACTTCTAGATGGGCAATCATCCTAACAAAAACTGTCTGGTGATTTTGGGGTTCAACTATTTTCTGTTGATGAGTTATGACTCATCCATTCAAATTGTAAGGACCTCTGTGTAAGACTGACTTCCTCTTACATTCATGTGTCTGGACCATTAGCACATTTGAGCAAACATCTGGACATTCTCATGAATTAGCATGTGAATCCAACCAAGTTTCTTCATTTGAGTGGACTAAGTACTTAATCTTATTTATGTGGTGAATAGACTCTAGAATAGCCCCCAATAATGCTGAAGCAGAGAATTTAGGTAAACCACGCTCAAATGCAGGACCTGCAGAAACTGTGAGATTATCAAAGTATGTTGTTTTAAGCAACTACATTTGTGGTAGGTGGTTACACTGTGACAGATAAATAAAATGCTGTTCCATCATGTAGCAAGGTGATGATTTCCAAAATGTGATACATATTTACTTTTATTCATATCAAACATTTATTGAACGTCTACCAGATGCTAAGCCCTTCTTAAAATACTGTGTATATAGAGATGATACTGCTTCCTGAGAAACTCACAGTCCAGGGAGTGTCAGACATTCAAACAGCTGGTCATAACACAATGGGACAAACATAACAAGGATATGAACTAAATGGCATAAGCCATGTTGCTTATTTACACTTTTCTTGGCACAACATTTTAAGCTTGCACCTGGAAAAAATGTGAGGGTCTCATATGGAATACAGACACTATAAAATCACTGTTGAAAGGTGTTTACTAAGGAACCATCTGTACACACCTGACCAAGAATAAGTAATCCAATGGAAATAATTGCTATCACAGAGAACAAAAGCTTCAAAGAAATGGCTTTACATAATTGTGATCATGACTCCATTGTCCTTCTACAGAACTGTTAAAAATCAACACTGATTATCTCCCTTCTATGAGTTCTTTCTCTTTATAGGATAATGTTTTGAGATATGATGCTTCAGAATAATAAAGCTAAGAGACATTACTTTTAGTGCATTGCCATTTAGGTATATTAGCAAGTATGTCATAGATGTTTGGGCAGTACAACAAAAATACCTCTGTCTTTTTGATGCCCAGAGTCAAGTCCAGAATTTGCGAATTTGTGTGTGCACACCATGAATCTCAATCATTATTGTTATATCTAGGATACTTCGCTCTTTCTACAGAATGCAGGTATACTTTTCTGATCAAGACTTTTCTGATTAAGACTCCAAGATATAAAATAAGATAAAGACAATATGTAAGTTTTAATTAAATGATTACCATGTGCTTAAACATCTTAATTAATAGTGGATTATTTCAATTAATGCTCACAACAACCTGATAAATTAAAGGCTATTATTCGTCTCACAGATGAAACTGAAGCCACAGAGTTTAAATAACTTGCTTGAGATTGTATCATTCACAAGTAAGGGTAAACTGGGATTTTAATTTGGGCAATTCTAGTCCTGGTTCTATACACTTAACCACCATTCTATACTCTTTTCTAGTGTCTCTGACAGCCTCAAGATCTTTAAAGGCAACTTTGAGCATGATGCTCTGGTGATAATAAGTAGCATAATGATAGAAAAATGGGCCTTGCAGTGTCAAAATATTTAATATTATTCATATACCCATAAATATTGACATTCTTTCTTCCAAGGGCAAGTGTTTATCTACTTATGTTTTATTTTTTTTTAATTTTTTTTTAACGTTTATTTATTTTTGAGACAGAGAGAGACAGAACATGAACGGGGGAGGAGCAGAGAGAGAGGGAGACACAGAATCGGAAACAGGCTCCAGGCTCTGAGCCATCAGCCCAGAGCCTGACACGGGGCTTGAACTCATGGACCGTGAGATCGTGACCTGAGCCGAAGTCGGACGCTCAACCAACTGAGCCACCCAGGTGCCCCTATCTACTTATGTTTTAAAAAAATTGATCTATGCAGTCTTTCATGAGATTCTTCACATATTCACTTAGTTAGAATATAATACCTTATATATTGTGTCAGGTAGGGTAGGGGATATGCAGCTTAAAGAAGAGATAAGAAACCTCAGTTATTTAAATGGAGTAGAATAGAAAACCTGAAAGACTCCACCAAAAAACACCTAGAACTAATACATGAATTCAGCAAAGTTTCAGGATATAAAATCAACGTACAGAAATCGGTTGCATTTCAACACACCAATAATGAAGCAGCAGAAAGGGAAATCAAGGAATTGATCCCATTTACAATTGCACCAAAACCATAAGATACCTAAGAATAAACCTAACCAAAGAGGTAAAAGATCTGTACACTGAAAACTATAGAAAGCTTATGAAAGAAATTGAAGAATATACAAAGAAATAGAAAAGCATTCCATACTCATGGATCAGAAGAACAAATATTGTTAAAATGTTGACAGTACCCAAAGCAATCTACATATTCAGTGTAATCCCTATCAAAATAACACCACCATTTTTCACAGAGCTACAACAAACAATTATATATAAAATTGTGTAGAACCAGAAAAGACTCTGAATAGCCAAAGTAATGTTGAAAAAGAAAACCAAAGCTGGGGGCATCAAAATTCCGGACTTCAAGCTGTATTACAAAGCTGCAATCATCTAGACAGTATGGTATGGCACAAAACAGACACATAGATCAATGGAACAGAATAGAAAGCCCAGAAATGGACCCACAAATGTATGGCCAACTAATCTTTGACAAAACAAGAAAGAATATCCAGTGGAAAAAAGACAGTCTCTTCTACAAATGGTGTTGGGAAAACGGGAAAATGACATGAAGAAGAATGAAACTGGAACCCTTTATTACACCAAACACAAAAATAAATTCAAAATGGATGAAAGACCTAAATGTATCATTTAGGAAGACAGGAAACCATGAAAATCCTAGAGGAGAAAACAGGCAGTAACTTCTCTGACCTCAGCCACAGCAACAACAATTTCTTCTCCTTCTCCTCCTCCTCCTCCTCCTCTTCCTCCTCCTCCTCCTCCTCCTCTTCCTCCTCCTCCTCCTCCTCCTTCTTCTTCTTTTAATGTTTATTTATCTTTGAGAGAGAGAGAGAGAGCAGGAGAGGGGCAGAGAGAGGCGGACACACAGAATCTGCAGCAGGCTCCAGGCTCTGAGCTGTCAGCACAGAGCCTGACATGGGACTCAAACCCACAAAACATGAGATCATGACCTGAGCTGAAGTCGGACACACAACCGACTGAGTCACCCAGGCACCCCACAACTTCTTACTAGACATGTCTCTGGAGGCAAGGGAAACAAAAGCAAAAATGAACTATTGGGACCCCATCAAGATAAAAACCTTCTGCAAAGTGAAGGAAACAATCAACGAAACTAAAAGGCAACCAACAGAATGGAATAAGAAATTTGCAAAAGACATTATCGGATAAAACGTTAGCATCCAAAATTTGTAAAGAACTTATCAAACTCAACATTCATAAAACAAATAATCCAGTGAAGAAATGGGCAAAAGACATGAACAGACACTTTTCCAAAAAAGACATCCAGGTGGCTAACAGACACATGAAAAGATACTCAACATCACTCATCATCAGGGAGATACAAGTCAAAACCACATGAGACACCATGCCACACCTGCCAGAATGGCTGAAATGAACAGCTCATGAAAAAAGATGTTGGTGAGGATGTGGAGAAAGGGGAACCCTCTTACACTGTTGGTGGGAATGCAAACTGGTGTAGCCACTCTGGAAAACAGTATGGAACTTCCTCAAAAAAATTAAAAATAGTACTACCCTATGACTCAGCAATTGCAGTTCTAAGTATTTATGCAAAGGATACAGGAGTGGTGATTTCAATGGGCACGTGCATCCCAATGTTTACACCAATGTTATAAACAATAGGCAAATTATGGAAATAGCCCAAATGTCCATATGTCCATTGACTTATGAATGGATAAAGAATATATGGTATATATATATCTATATATATCTATATCTATATATATATGTGTGTGTGTGTGTGTGTGTGTGTGTGTGTGTGTACACACACTGGACTATTAGTCAGCAGTCAAAAAAAATGAAATCTTGCCATTTGCAACAACATGGATGGAACCAAGTGTATTATTTTTTTAAATATTTATTTATTTTGAGAGGGAGGGGAGAAAGACAGAGAGAGAGAGAGAGGGAGAGAGAGAATCCCAGAGAGGCTCCACACTGACAGCAGACCTCAAACTCATGACGCCTGAGATTATGACCTGAGTAGAAATCAAGAGCTGGATGCTTAACTGACTGAGCCACCCAGGCACTCTTGAACTAGAGTGTATTGTGCTAAGTGAAATAAGTCAGTCAGAGAAAGACAAATATCTAATTTCAGTCATATGTAGAATTTAAGAAACAAAACTAATGAACATAGAGGAAGGGAAGGAAAAATAAAATAAGATAAAAACAGAGAGGGAGCCAAACCACAAGAGACTCTTAAAAGTAAACTGAGGGTTGCTGGTGGGGAGGTGGGTGGGAGGATGGGCTAAATGGGTGATGGGCATTAAGGAAGGACACTTGTTGAGATGAGCAGTGAATGTTATATGTAAGTGATGAATCACTAAATTCTACTCCGGAAGCCAATACTATACTATATGTTAACTAACTTGGACTTTTAATTAATTAGTTAATTAATTAATATGTCAAAATTTATTTCTGTATCTTTTAAAGGGGTCGGGTTGGGAGACAGCTCTCCATGAAGGGGCCTGGTTTCCTCCCATCTTGTTGCTCTGCCAACTACCAAGCTCTACCATGTCTGTGTTCCAGGTGGCAGGAATAAAAAATAGGCAGTCTAGAGCAAGCAATTTTCTTTTAAGCAAGTAACGTGGAAAATGTACACAATGCATCTTCTTACGTTTCATAGATGAAGACAAAGTTACATGGCCACACCCAGCCACAAGGCAGAATGGGAAATGCTGTCTCCAGAGAGGACCATGTGCCCAGCTAAAAGTCAATTCCAATGAAAGAAGAGAAAAATAAACGTGGAAGGGAAGAGCAGCCAGCTGTCATTTACACATAGGTATGCAGACACTACATATAAATCAGTCTTTGGTTTCTCCTTTTTTTTTTTTTTTTTGGTAGGTTTTCAGTAGAATAATGTCAGTTTTGTTTTTCCATGACTGAGATGAGAGTTAAAATGACTTTAAGCCTAATATCACTAATCAGTTGGTTGAGCACCTACTAATACCTACTCTTTAATCACAGGGTTAGTAAATGGATAATTATTTCACATTAGGTAAGAGCATTTGAAATTATGTAACTAATAGAAGGAATGTAGTAAACATGTGTTGTTTGGTCTGCCAAAATTTGTCCCCATTTGACAAATAGTCATGACCTTTCTTTAGACAATTGACCATGTCCCTGTCCTTGTGGTTGCCAGTTGGGGTGGGGGGAACCTTGTAAATGCCTCTGAGCAAAGCTATCCTAAGTAGTTTTCTCTGCATGCAACCACTCAGACTCTTTATTACCATGGTGTAGATTCCATCTGATGATCCCAGCCCTGGGGACCCAGTGACATGATCTCTTTCTCACATCACTTCAGCTATGGGATGGTATAATTCCCCTCTGCTGTTGCTAATCTCAGGGCAACGTCCTCATTACTTGTTTGGTCCTCAGCCCCTCCATTACCTGTATAACTCATTCCCTGTATTAAATTTCCTTGGTTGTAAATAATGTAAATGGATTCTAGCCTCCGGTCAGACACTGACTGATGAAATGGCCTACTCCTTGGGGCTGTTACAGTTCTAGCCACACGCAAAGACCAACCCATTGCTTTTAAACCCAATTCTCAATTCTCTCAGAAAGAGGAGCTGTTTAGCCCTGCTTGTTTCAGGCTCTTGATTGAGGTTGGAGGTGGGGAAAGAGAAAGGTGACTGAAGGTTGTGGGAGATAGCTCTTACGCTTTGGAACAAACAGCTCCCAAGCTATCCACTATAAGAACACGGGATGTGGAGGGGAGTAGCCAAATGGCTATTGTTATCTTGCAAAACTTTTAAAAACTTTTACTATTAGTTTCACAATCTTTATCATGATCTTAATTATCTTTATGGTCAAAAATAACTCAAACTATCTTTCTTAAGTGAAGGCTTTAGCTTATTGTTATCTCTACCCAGGCTTAGCCAATTTACTTGATGGCTCTAGGAGATGAAGTTTCTCAAAACACCAAACACAAAAGAATTAAAGAGTTTAGATTTCTTGGTATTACTCATAACTATCCCCTGTAGCTCTAGTCTGAGGATGGGCCAGAAGTAGTCCTACCTGGAAGGTAGGTTTCAATTTTGGTCCTTGCAGAAGCAGACACCACAATGGGATTGGATGAACAGAAGTTTTATTGGGAGAATTACCAGTGAACGATAGAGAGAAGGAAATGGAACTGAGCTAGAGAGAGCCTTCGGACCGCAATGCAGGGCGACAACTGTAAAAGCTAAGGGGGAAGGAAGGTAGATTAACCAAGAAGAACTTAAGACTGCAGGCAGCCTTAAGAAAGTTTTGACCAGCGTAGGGAGAATCTTTAAGTCAAAGCTGCCCCTTAGAGGAATCCTGCATTCCTTAAGAATGGGTCTGCACTAATGCCCTTTGTGTGCTCAATCACTGACTGGGAGAAGCCAAGGGGAAATATCTCAGCATAAACACAGTGCTGGATCTGGCCAGGCAATAGGCAAGGCTGAAAGCCAACTGTGTTCCTTATAGCAGAAGATCTGAGCAAGTTGTTTCCCAGGATGCTGCACAGGGTACTTACTAAGGGAGGAGATGATTCCTAATACCAGCTCCACACACAGAGCATGCTTACCATACTCTTCTCACTGCCATGTTTCAGAATATGTATCTTGTTACCATGTTAGTCTAGGTCCCTATGGCGGTTTCAAGATCTGAATGTGGCTTATTTACCTAGGTGAGCTGAGTGAAGTGAAAGAGAAAAGAGCCAGGAGAAGGGGTGCAGATACTGGCCTGGCCAAAAAGGTCCAGGCTGAGTGTCCCCAGAGACAGAGGCCTAGGAGAGGGTTTCTACTTTTTCCAGAGAACACCTGCATTTCTGTGTGTGCGTGCATGTGTGTGTGTGTGCTTCATTTTCTGCCATGTCCTGAGACAGAGAACGCACATTGATGCCAAAGCAAAGAACCAAGCTGCAGCAAAATTAAGTGTCTCAATTGCTATTTTTTCTAAGAATGCTGATGCTGATTCAAATTTAATGTTTCTACCTCAAAATATGAATTGTATTATAAGTAGCATAACTCAAAATGAATTTTCATACAATGTTTATATTTTATGGAGTTATTAATCATCAGCTTTATTACTTTAGTTTCTTTTTCCTTGATTAGGCTGCAGACCAGTCTCAGCTCTGTCAGGGTACTCTGTAGCAACTGGAGACTGACGGACCCCTCAGGTTTTCTTTTGCAGATTAAGGATGTGAGGAGCCAGAGAGAAGCTGAATCCCTAGAGCTACTGTTGTGACCTAAGTTATGGAGTCATTCTGTGGTTCTCCAAAACGCCAACCGGGCCTCCCAGCGTGAAACCACCCAACGCAGGTGATGGGAGATGACTAGGCTGGTTTTCCGTGTCCTCCCTCCCTGGCTGACAATAAACCTCTAAACTAATCTAGGTACATGTATGACTTTTCCCTGACTAGTCCTCAGTAGTTCAGGAGAGAGATGAAGAGCATCTGAAGTGAGAAGGGGGTGGGCCTGGGGAAGAAAGCCCATTACGTGGGTGACTGAATGTTGTAGGATAAAGAGGAGTCAGAGAAATTTTCCAGGTTTTCTGTTTGGGGCCCTGGTGCGAGTTGGGGGATAAATGCATCATCAGCAGAGGTAGAGGATATAGGAGAATAGGCAGGTTTGGAGGGGATTTGCAAAACTCAGTTGGAGCAGGTTGTGTTTGAGTTGCCTGTGGGAACTCTTGGGACACATCTCTAGCAGGCAGCTGGAGATATAGGTCTATTCTGGTTACTTATTGCTACCTGACAAACTACCACAAAACTGAGTGGTTTCACACAACACTTTTATTTATTTGCCCACAATTCTGCGATTTGGGCGTGGTGGAGAATAGCTTGTCTCTGCTCCATGTGGTGTCAGCTGGGGCAACTTGATGGGACTGGAGGATCCACTTCCAAGATGGCTCACTTACAAGTGTGGCCAAGTTGGCTGTGCCCAGTGGGAGCACATCTAGGGCTGTTAGCCAGGGGCCTGAGTTTTCTTCTATTTGGCCTCTCAAAATGACTGGGGTTAGACTTCTGACATCATGGCAGCCTCAGAGTAGTTAGATTTCTTACATGGTACTAACTCCAAAGGGGGAAAACGGAAGCTGTTGTCAAAAACATAAACAGAACAAACAAGGAAAATAGATTTTATGCAGACTATTGCAAAGGAGTACCCAGATTTGAAGATTGGAGTATAAGAGCAACTTGAACTTTTATAGAGAGGTTATCAACGGATGCTTATAGTTGTGAGATAGGGAATCTGAAGGGACCCTATGAAAGATGGCTTTTTTGCTGCCTCTATTCTTGCTACACCCCCACCCTACACATGTCTTGTGGTACAGATAATGTATGTCCTCCTTGTAAAGGTCAAGGATTCAATGATTTCTTTGGAGTCTTCCAGCACAGTAGATAACATCTAAGGAGTGACCAGGCGTGTCATTATGAACATTTTTCTAAGACCCCTAGCTCCAGGTCATAAATGACTTATGGGGGACACTTAAATACTCATCTTTGTTCCTGAATGCCTGAGAAGACATGCACATGAGTCCACAATCCTCAGTAAAAACACAGACACCAAGTAAAGACAAGACTCATTTTTTTTTTCCCTTTCTGAGACTCCCAGATACTGTCTGCACTCTTTCTATGTCTTCAGTAAACTCTGCTGTCACTTCCTCTTGGCTTATGTTTGATTTCTATCCTGTGCAAAGCCAAAGACTCTCTTGGCCTGTCTTGTGGGACCTCTTTTGGGTCCTTGGACCAGCCAGCCTACATCAGTTAGAATTGTTTTGTAATCAGGGGATGTCTTAATCAGCCAGGATGTGTTGATATCTGTGTCTAGCTAATTTTAAGGGGACAAACAGTTCTAATCTCAGCTAATCATCTATGAGACAAAGAAAGTTGAAGGGTTTGTGCCTGGCCTTGTCAACAGGTTTAGACAAAAAGGGAAAGGTCTGTATTTGGCCTTATCACAGGTGAACAAGGAGTCATCTGCTAGTGTTATGAGAGAGTGGACAAAGTTTAATCTAAGTCATATGGGGAAGGGTGGTTCTTTGTGGTAAGCCATTTCCCAGAACACAAACACGTGTGTGTGTGTGTGTGTGTGTGTGTGTGTGTGTGTGTGTGTGATTTCTTAGTCATTTCCGTTTTCCATGAGTATAGGCTCCAGTAAATTTCAATGTTGTCACTGCAAAGTCTTCTTAGGGCCTCAGCCTGAACTGGCAGTCATTTCTGCCTCATTCTTTTGTTTAAAGCAGTAACAGATCCAGCCCACATTCAAAGGGAGAATGTTACACAAAGGCATAGATACTGGGGAGGCATGGTTCATTGTGGGCCACCAAAATAGTCTCTCATAGAGTCTGAACCTTGGACTGGATATTTAGAATAGGATGCTACTAGCATATCCTAGGTGGTAGCTGCAACCAACAGGTAGGATCACTGGGCATGTGCACACATTGGTAAATGTAGAGGAGAGTCCATCAACATTTCAGACATATCAGATTGGAGTCTTGAGGGTTGTGATTTTCCTAGTTTCTCAGAAGCTCTCATTAATACTGTTCCTTGCTTAACATTGACTCCGACATTTTCTTTAATTTTGTTGTTAGTTATGTTTCATGAACATCAGCTCGGTATTCAGCTAGCATCACGGTAAGGATGACTGGACTTAACCAGAACTGCCAATTAGCAAGTTTTTACATTTTAATTATTTGCCCAGATTAGATATGGTCAGAGCCATTGACTTAACCAGCTTCTGCAACAAAGAGGGCCAACAGAAAGAGAGGGAATCCCTATGTGAAGGGGAGTGTTTGTGAACAAAGGTCTCCCACACAGGGACCCTCCACAGAAGGTAGCTAACCTTTGGAAATTTGATCTTTCTGTCTTCTTCTGGACTCAACAGTATCAGTTTCTTTTGGAGCTCTTTGTGAAGATAGGCTAATAAAAGACCATAAATCTTTTTTTACTAGGTGAAGCATTTACCACTCTAATTAGCATCACCATTCAAAGGCTTTCATATTCCAGAAACAAACACCAGGCATTCTGAGCGCTAGGGTTAAAGGGAATCTTAAATCATGAGTAAGCATAGGTGAAGGGCATGAGGACTTAGAGTTTAGGTATTGCCTGTGTGCTGACAGTCATCGGGACTTTACTGAGATACCATAATGCTGAACATACTTACTGTCCTAGGTTTTATGAGTAAGAGATAAAATCCAAGCCTAGTACTGTGGGTTTGTAAAGAAATGATTGTAATATATTATTTCGTTCTGGGTTATACTAAAGTAGGTCTGCACAAAATGTTAATGACTTCCCCAAAGCAGAGTGGTGTATGTTTCACCAAAGTAAGTAACAGCCGGGGTCCTGAAGCATGGATAGGAGTCTACTCAGCTAGTAGAACGGAAGGCCATTTACATGCAACAAGGAAACGTAAATTTTGAGGTAGGAGGACCAGCCTCTCAGGAATTTCTCAGAGGCTGTCATCTCTTACTCTCAGTCCCATCCCGGGAAGGTGGTAGTTGAGTGTGAGTGGTAAGTCCCCTCAGCAGGTTCCTAATCCTACAGCCGCGCGCTGGTAGGGAAATGAGAAAGAGCAGAGAAGGGAGGCGGGGTGTGTGTGGGGAGTGGGGGGGCAAAGACTTCCCGCGCATGCGCCCTGGCAGATGGCCGGCTCAGCAGAGTAGTTTGGCCTGTGGCTCCCTCCGCACGTCGCGCCTCTCAGGGGCCCGCAGACTTGGCCCTGAGAGCGAGCGCGCTGCGCGCTCGCGCAGCCTCTAGGCCGGGCGGGCGCCTGCGCACAAACGTCCTGGGCGTTCGAGCCGCGGGGTTATTAGAGGTGGAGCGCGGGGAGGGCGCGCGGCAGGAGGCGGCCGCCGTTACGGCGCGAGCGTGGTCACGTGGTCGCTGGTCACCGCCGCCGCCACCCCCTCCCGCCCTGTTCTCTTTCTGGTCCGGCCGGGCCCGGCCGGTTCCACGAGCGCCCGGCAGAGACTGAGGGAGAGAGAGAGAGAAAGAGGAGGGGAGGAGGAGGAGGATTCAGGGAATAGGAGCTGGGGAGCCCTTCTACGCCACAGGTAAAACAAGATGATGATGATAATCGTAAAAAAGCCCGAGCCCCCTGAGCGCCTCCGCCTCCCTCCAGTGCAGCCCCCCACATGCAGTCGCTCCCGCCCCGGCCTCCCCCTCAGCTTCTTAGGACCAGTCCCGCCTTTCCCAGCACCGCTGCTGCAGCTGCCGCCGCCTCCCGGGAGGGCCTGAGGGTGCTGCTGCTGCTGTCGCCGCGAACGGGTAGTCGCACCGCCCCCGTTTGTGCGCCTCCCGGATCGGCGTGGGGGCTGGGTGGCGGGAGGGAGGCTCCTCTAGCTCCAGGGCGGGCACGGAGAGGAGGTTGCTTCCCCCAGTCGGCCAGCCCGCCTTCCCTCCTTCGAGAGGTTGGGGTCTAGGCTGCAAGGCCAACTGCAGCGAGAGGGTAGAGCCTGGTGGGTGGACGGGCTCAACTTCCTACTTGGTAAATTTCCCTGTTCATTTCAGCCTAGGCAACACGTTTCCTTCACAGGCCGGAAGCAAAAGGGACCCGTAATCCCCAAACCTTTTAAAATGCAGCCTTTAGACTAGCGAAACCTTTCTCGTTTTTGAGGAAAGAAACGTGACCTTATTTTAGTGGGACTTAAGTTTGTTCACCTGTAAGAACGTGCAAGTTGAGGCCTTTAAGGATCTGAGAGAAACTTTGTGAAAGTTGATCCCTCCTACTTTTCCTGCAAAAAACGAACACAAACCTAAACAATTTTCGGTTCTGCAAATGATCTAGAGTTTGTTCAATACAAGCTCTTAAGTAGTTTTTAGTTTCAGGAAAATGATATAAAGTTCACATCCTTTAGGGTGTTTGTTTTTTTTCTGAATGATGATTTTCGGGAATGAGCTGTATCCGTCAACCCCAAATTGGACTAAATCTCAGATAGTAGTAGCGTACAGGTTGAACAGCTTTGGGCCGGATTGCGCGGGGACACCTAGAACCAGTCATTATTTGTACTCTTTGTACAACAAAATATAGTACCAGTAAAACTGTATGTTATTAGTGTGCTGTTGCACAAAATACTGATTGAAAGCAGGAAGTGTTAAATGTAGGCATTGTTAAAAATCTGTACACTCAAGTTCATTTATATGCTGGTCATTTTTCTTAATGAGCTTTTCTGATTACATGTCTTGGAATTTTCATGCTGTATCTCTAAATTCAAATGTAAACTTGAGTATTTAAAATTTTTTACAGCTACCTGCAGTAGAGTCAGAGCAGTGCTTCTCAAACCTTAATGTGCACAGGAATCCCTTGGGGATCTGGTTTAAAAATGCAAATTCTGATTTAGTAGATCTGTGATGCATCTTGATATTCTGCATATCTTATGAGCTCCTTGGTGCTGCTAGACAAGGAACAATTCTTGAATAGCAAGGAATTGGATAATGTGTGTGCTGAGAAATAAAGTGATATGTCAATGAAAACGTTCCTTAATTCATCCTGAGTGTAGAGGTGGCTTGAGAGAAGGGGTAGATGGCAGGATGAACTGCAAAAGCTTGTGTTAGGGAGATCCTTTATGAACAGTGAGCAGGCTATGTTGGAATCCCAGGGAAGGGATAGCAGACGGAGGGTGAGATGCCCCAACCTGGAGGAGTGGAGGTACCAGGTGTGCATCCTGTGGTGCATACATCACCTGGCCTGTGAATTTTTCCGTGGAAGCCTAGTATACTTCTGGCTGACGGACTCAGCTACGGGTAGTTAGGTTTTATCAGCTTATAGCCTGTGTGTCTCTGAATCCATTGCTGGGAGGAAGTTTTCTTTTATTGGTGAGAGTATTGAGTGTGTGCTTCTTCTCCCAGATGCAGCCTCCGTTGAGCAATGCATTCCTGAGCTTTGGAAGCAATCTTGTAAAGAATTTAGGGTCTCCACCTGTTGAGGTTATCCTAAATGGATTCAGATGTTTTCCTAATCTAATTAATAAAAGTAAATTGAAAAGTTGAAAAGTCCTACTTAACCTCATACTTTATGTAAATAAAAATGGTTGTACTTGGGGCACCTGGGTGGCTCAGTCAGTTAAGCATCCGACTTCAGCTCAGGTCATGATCTCGGGGTTTGTGAATTCAAGCCCTGCATCAGGCTCTGTGCTGACAGCTCAGAGCCTGCAGCCTGCTTCAGATTCTGTGTCTCCCCCGCCCCTCCCCTGCTCATGCTCTGTGTTTCTCTGTCTCTCAATAATAAATCAACGTTAAAAAAAAATGGTTGTACTTAACTTTTTAAGAACTTTTTTAAACAGTAACCTCGACTACTTTTAGCACTGTAATTTTTATAGTCTTCATTCTAGTCCTTACTTTACCATTGTTTTTTCTTGTTATTAAGTAATATTTATGACAGTACTTTTGAAGCACTAGTGCCAGCCTTCTAAGCACTTTACTGTCTAACTCCTCTAATTGTAACAATCTTTAAGGAAACTAAAGCAGAGAGTGGGTAAAAGTCCTATGCTAACAGAGTTGGGCCTCTGGCTGGCTGGCTCTAGAGTGTATGCTTTAACAATCTTCTCTGTGCAGCTTTAAAAAAGTTTTTTTTTAAACGTTTATTTATTTTTGAGAGATAGTGCATGAGTGGGAGAGGGGCAGAGAGAGACACACACACACACACACACACAGAATCTGAAGCAGGCCCTAGGCTCTGAGCTGTCCGCACAGAGTCTGATGCGGGGCTGGAACACATGAACCGTGAGATCATGACCTGAACTGAAGTGGGACGCTTAATTGAGTGAGCCACCCAGGCGCCCCTCTATGCAGCTTTTTGGAAAGAAAATAAATTGATACTTTTTAAAATCCCCTTTCCCTAGTATTGTTGAGAATTATGAGTTTTGCTTTCCATTGTTAAATCCATATTTGTCATCTTTTAAAAAATTTCCCCCATTGTATTCCATGAAATGCAATCCCATAAAATGAAAACTTGCCTCAATGCTTGTACTCTTTTCTGAATAAGATACTGAAATATTGAAAAGCTTTATTTTGTTTGCACCTGTTACCTGGACCAGTCTCTTTCAAGTCTGTAAGTCATTGTTAAATGTGAAAGTAGCGTCTGCTTCCTTTCGGCTCTGCTAGTTTTCAGTTCATTTTTTGCCTATGCCTCTCTTTCATCTTCTACTGCCTGCCCCCCTCTATGCATACATAATAGATGCAGCTTATATTTGTTATCGTAACGTTTAGGATTTTGGGGGGGATTGATGGGGTCACTGACTTTTTATTTGGCCAGTAAGGGGGGGTGCCTGTGTGGCTCAGTTGGTTAGGCATCCGACTTTGGCTCAGGTTATGATCTCACCATTCGTGGGTTTGAGGCACGCGTTGGGCTATGGGCTGACAGTGCAGAGCCTGGATCCTGCTAAGAGTTCTGTGTCTCCCTCTCTCTCCCCCTCTGCCACTTATGCTCTTTCAAAAATAAATAAACATTAGGGCGCCTGGGTGGCTCAGTTGGTTGGGCGTCCAACTTCAGCTTGGGTCATGATCTCACAGCTTGTGAGTTTGAGCCCCGTTTGGGGCTCTGTGCCGACAGCCCGGAGCCTGGAGCCTGCTTCAGATTCTGTGTCTCCTTCTCTCTCTGCCCCTCCCCCGCTCATGCTCTGTCTCTCTCCTTCAAAAATAAACATTAAAAAAAAATAATTTTTTTATTTAGCCGGTGAGGATGATAACATTCTAAGCATGAGTCATTGTTATCATATTTTAACACTGAGTAAGTACTAAGGACAACCTCAGAATAAATGTTAAATAATTGGTTTTCATAAGAAAATTAATATGTCATTTGTCCCCCATCCCCTTTTGTCTCAGACCATTGGAAGTTTTGTTCTGTATTAGCACCAGTCTGGGGAGTGGTGCTTATACACCTGGTCTAAGACATTTCTCTTAACGTGGACAGATGGTTAGAATGGCAGTAATACTATAGTGTGTGTACTGGAACTTGAGAAATGAGATTTTGTGGGAGGGGGAAGTGAGAAGGGAGGGCCTATGGGCTGATTGCAGTAGCATTAGTTTTTCATTAACGGAGATAATAATGAAGTTTAGGTAGGAAGTCAGTATAACAACAAAGCCCGGTTGTAAATGTTTTCTCAAAGTTCATACTTTGTTGTGATGTCTGTTGTAATGTCATGCTGCCCAGTTTCTTAGCCTCATAGTGCATCACTTTTCTCATCTTTGAAGTGAGGATAGTAATAGTACCTCACAAAGTTGTTTTTTGGATTAAATGAATAGATGTGTGTGTATATGTTTATATATATTAGTATAGCATATATGTACGTATACATATATAATACTTAGTGTCTGACACATCGTTAATGCTATCATGTGTTAGATACCGTGTTTTACTATGGATCGTCTGCCGTGTGGTTGATCATGTCCACATGAAGAAGACTATTTGAATGAACTTAATGGAAATTGTACATTTATTTGGTATAAACCTGTGTGGGCCCTGAAAACAGAAGTTGTTTGTACTTTTTGGATAAAAATACGAAATTGGGGAGGCGCCTAGGTGACTCAGTCCATTAAGCATCTGACTTTGGCTCAGGTTATGATCTCAGCCTACTTTAGATCCTCTGTCTTCCTCTCTCTCTGCCTCTCCCCTGCTCACGTTCTCTTGCTCTCTCTCACTCTAAAAAATAAATAAACATAAGAAAAAAACAAAATTGGTATAGTAATGTTCTTATCCCTTTGGAGAATTAAATATGAATAAATATGGTTTGGCCACTCAGATTTTTCAAAACAAGGAAGAAAGGCTGTAGAAATAAAAGATGTCTTTGGTGGTGGTTTAGGATTGGTTTACAATTTTCAAGTCTTGAACAAGGTAACCTTTTTCCTGAAGGCTTTTCTGACTAACACATCTAAGTAAGATAAAAGGTTGAACCAAAAGCAGTTTAGGTTTCCACTTCTAAATAATGGATCTTCAGAATAAGATTAGTGAGAGGTAAGCCCCCCACTTCTCATATAATCTCCTTGGGGGAGATGTATCTGCTTTCTGATGGAGTTGGGTGATACAATCCTGCAAGAAAACTGAGCCGAAGTTACAGATCCTGGCTGTAGAGGTGTGCATTCTGTTTGCTGGTAATTAGTGGGGATCAGAATCAACCCCTTAAGTTTCCCAAAATAGGTACCTTAGGAGGTGTTCTGGTAGCTACCTTGCAGGAATCCAAGAGGAATTACTAACACTACATCTCTTGCCACCCTGGAGTGAGATGGTGGATTGATTGCCCTGGATCCTTGGTGGGGGTTGGGAGAGAAGGTGTTGATGGGAGATGGGCAGATGGTACCACTATTTCCGTCTTTGTCTACTGCCTTGATTAAACTAGACTTCTTTTTATGAAGTCCAAGAGTCTTGTAGTAAGAATGCTCCTTTTGGTAGGTAGATATGTGTGGGGCTTGGGATAAATTGCCTCCCCTCTCCAACCTTCATTACTGTTAATAGTTTAGGGGTTAATTTTAACCTATTTATCCTGTGTTGTGTGTGTGTGTGTGTGTGTGTGTGTGTGTGTGTGTGTGTATTGTAAGTATATATGGATGAACATGTGGATGTGTTGATAGACCTATCTTTTTAAACTAAAAGTGGATTTATGCTATTTTGTTACTTGTTTGTTTTTCCCTTAATATTTTATGTTACTAATGATGTTATTCTTCCACACAATTTTTAGTGGCCCCATACTGTTTCATTGTATGAATGTACTATTAGTAGTCCTCCATTCTTGTACACGTAGATTCCTTTCAATCTTTATATGACAAGCAGAGCTACACTGAATGTTATTGTAGCTAATATCTCTTTGTGCCTATACATTATTATTTAGGAAAAATTTTTGCGAGTGGAATTATTAGTAGGTCAAAAGATATGCCCATGTTTAGCAGTTTTGATACACATGACCAAATGGCTTATCAGAAAGGTTGTACCACTTTACCCTTTCCTACAAAACTGTTTGAGAGGCCCTGTACTTGCTGTTATTGGGTATTTTCTTTATTTTAACAGCTTTATTTGGGTATTACTTGACTTTATACCTCCTTCTCTGTCTTCTTATAGGCTTTAACATTTTATGTAGTTAAATCTTGTTGTTCCTTTATGAATCTTCTAGGCGTTTCCTACCTTATGTTTATATAGCTATGAATTTATATTTTAAACTATTTTTATGTTTCAATTTAAAATTTTGAATTTACAGTTATTCCAGAACATGTTTAGTTGTATAATGTGAAGTAGAGGGTACTAGATTTTTAAGCTTTTGATTAGCGAGTTTTGTTAGTAGTACTGAATGAATGATTTATTCTTTCTCGATTGTTATCAGAAGCTTTATCATTTGGTCTTCTATTCAGTTCCACTGTATTCAATTTTTTATTGGTGGGAATAAGATTTTCCTGTGTGTGTGTGTGTGTGTGTGTGTGTGTGTGTGTGTGTGTTTTCTACTATATCTGGTAAATAGACGAGCTATTGATTTTTTGTGTGTGTGTATTTTGTAACCAGTCACTTTCTGAATCTGTCTACTATAACAACTTTTCAGTTGATTCTTTTACATTTTCCAAGTAGATAAGCCTACTGTCAGAAGCTGGTCATTTCTGTGGGTTTTTTTATTTGTTTTTTATTTTCCCATGATTAATTTTCACTTGTGGAAGCTGTGCTGGAATGATTTTCTTAATTTCATTGACTTGAAAAATGATATTTTATATGGTATTACTGTGAATTGATCTATTCAGCTCTCAGACGGATTTTAAAATATTTGGAAAACCACTTTACCAAGTGATCTCTGTTATGTACTCAATGTCACCTCCCAAAATTTGTATGTTGAAATGCTGTACCTTTACTCTCCCATGTAATGGTATTAGGTGGTGAGACTTTTTGGGAGGTAATTAGAGCATTAGATGAGGTGATGAGGGTGGAGCCCTCATGAATGGGATTAGTGCCTTTATAAGAGTCAAAAGAGAGTCTGTTTCTTCTCTCTGGCATGTGAGGCTACGATGAGAAATCAGCAGCCTGCAACCTGGGGGAGGGCCTTCAACCAGAACTTGACCCGGTTGGCACCCTGATCTCAGAGTTTGGTCCCCAGAGCTGTGAGAAATCAATTTCTGTTGTTTGTAAACCAGCTAGTCTATGATACTTTGTTACAGCAGTCAGAAGGCATAATCTCTAAGGACCTTCTGGCTCAAAACTTTTGTGATTCTACTTTTATGTCAAAATACTTGTGGTAATATACATAACGCTCTGGTACTTTAACTTAAAGTGCCTACAGCTTCTTTTATAATTGTGGCTGTCTAGCTCCACTGCCCAAGCAATTATTCTGAAGTTTTACATTTTTATCTCTTTAGGAGAGCTTGAAGATTTTTTTCTATGTGATTTGGCAGAAATCAAAAGGAAATACTGATAGACTATAGAGATCAAACTGTGCAACATTGGGTTTGCCTAGTTGCATTATTAGGTATCATGGTTTTCATTCTCTGGTCAGGTGGTGTAATTTTGTACTTTTTATGATTTTTCTTTTCAAGCTATGGTCCTGGTATGGTCTACTTAAAGTTCGCCAATCCAAATTATGTAATTGTCAAAACTGAGTGTAATGGAAGCCATTGGGAAGTGATAAATAGACCAGGAAGCAGCGAAGATAGGATAGAATAGGAAAGGTAGGGATGGGGAAGTGCCTGGTATGTCAGTCCTTTTTTCTCTGGCCCCCTCTCTGTTCTCTGATTATCCTTTTGTACTTCTTTGCCCTTTTAATGATTTTCTGGCTTCGTATTTGTTCTCAAGATATATTTTATTTTCTCTTTCAGAGAATAGCTCCACTACCTCCTTGATACTTTGGTTAGGAGTACAGATGCTTTCCCCCAGTCTTTGAAGTAGTCCTGATCAGTATCCCTAATTACCTTCCTTCTTGTCCCTAAAACTACCCGCATAATGCCTTCACTAGTGGCCACCATGCATCCTGCCTAGCAAAGGATGTGATAAAACACTGATTAAACTTGGGGTTCTTCATAACATAAAACCACTGTTGTGGAAGCATTAACAAAATGAGAGATCATAAAGACAAACTGTCAGAGAACTGTAGAGTAATATCTGAGTGGCTGAGGAGATAGTGAGAGATTAATATTACAGAGTGAGAAAAAGCTTCTGAAGAAAGTCTGTTATCTTAGCTCTCCAATCCTGATTTCTTATCTGAGCTTTGGACCTGTGTGTCTGTTTGCCTACTGGATGATTCCACTTTTGGATGGCCCACCGAGAACTCACATTTATAACGTCTGCAACTGTCTTCTCTTACAAAACCTGTTCCCCCTCTCAAGTTTATTATCTCAGTGGATGATACCACCATCTTTCTGGTTGTTGAAGTCAAAAATCTGGCAGACACACGCATTTTACTCCCTTTCCCCAAATCCTTATGTAAAGGCATCTCTCTCGGATTCTAAGTCTTGAATCCATTGTCTCTTTATCTTCAGTACTTCTACTCTGGTATATCATCTCTTGATCTTTAAAAAAAAATTTTTTTTAATGTGTATTTATTTTAGAAAGAGAGACAGAGCATGAGCGGGGGAGGGGCAGAGAGAGGGAGACACAGAATCCGAAGCAGGCTCCAGGTTCCGAGCTGTCAGCACAGAGCCCAAAGTGGGGCTTGAACTTAAGAGCCATGAGATCATGACCTGAGCAGAACTCAGACGCTCAACCAACTGAGCCACCCAGGTGCCCCTTACTTCTTGATCTCTAGATCATCATCTTTTGCCTTTGTTTCTGTAGGGTTTTCTGACTGGTGTCCCTGGAGCCACGTGATCTTTATAAGCCCTCAGTTGATTCTCTGACTCTATAGCTTAAAACCTTTCAGTACTCTTCCATCACCTATTGCTTAGTCTTGTGTTTCCTCCTGCCTCCCCTATGATTTCATTATAAAGTACCGAAATATTTGGGTTTTTGGAACTATTTATGATTTTGCTTGCCTCAAGCCTGGAATAGTTTGTCTGTCTGTCTCTCTCTAAAGTAGGCTCCATGCCCAGTGTGGGGCCTCACATCCCTGAGATCAAGGGTAGCATGCTGTACCAACTGAGCCAGCCAGGTGCCCCAATCTTTCTGTCTCTTGATTTTTACTAACTCTTGTGAGGTCTTAGCTGAAATGCTATTGCTCTAGGGAGCTTCCTTATACCAATAGGTCTGTGTTGTGTCCTTCCTGTTTGGCCCAATACGCTGTTGTATAATATAACATTTATCGTGTATTATAATTGTCATTTTACCTACAGTCTTTGTCCCACTTTTGACTGCTCTGTGAATGCCAAGGCCATGTATGTCATCTTTACTCATACTCTCAAAGCTGTGACTATTAAAAGTGGGTGCCCCATACCAGGTACTGTTTTAAGTGCTCAATATGTAGCAGTAAACAAGAGACTGTTAACAGTTTTTAACTGCTGTGTGATAAACCACTCCAAAACTTAGTACCTTCATATTTATTAGGTATCCATATTATATGGTAATATTAGTACTGTAATATTTACTTACTCATGATTTTATATTTGTATAAGATTTGGTAGGGTTAGTTTATCTCTGTTTCACTTTGTCAGCTCATTGGAGGTTAGAGTTTCCACTTCCAACATAGTTTACTCACATGGTTGGTAGTTGATGCTGGGAGCTAAACTGGGGCTGTTGATCAGAGCACCTGCATTAGGCTTTTCTCTGTGCCCTAGGTATGAGTGGTGGGTTCTGAGAGTGAATGTCCCAAGAACAAGCATTCTGAGAGGTAGGAAGTAGAAGCAGACAATCTGATGAACATTACTTCTGCTATATTTTATTGGTTAAACAGTCAGCCCAGATCCAACGGGAGGAGAATTAAACTCCATTTCCTGATAAAGTGACAAAGAATTTGTGACTATATTTCATCTGCTATACAGACCAAAAAAATAAACAAAAAATAAAACTACAAAAATTGTTGGATGAGTTAAATCTTGTCTATACTTTTAACCTCCCAAGAATCATGATAGTACATCATTAATTAAAGAAAAATCAAACTACACCATAAAGTGAAATTTTAAAAAGTAACTTTTATTCCCACCCTTTTTAATAGTGATATACTTTTTTGTTCTTATTCATACAGTTTCTGAACTTTAAGTTTTAATTGTGCATACAACTCCAAATTTTAATGAGTTTTGTGTTCTATTTTTTTATTTTTATTTTTCATAAGTCCTCATGCATTGATATTATTACTCTAAGTATATTACTAGAAATGAAGTTATTGTGTGTGTGTGTGTGTGTGTGTGTGTGTGTGTGTAAGAAATGGGGTTATTATGTAAAGGAAATGCACAATTTAGATTTTGATTCTTATTGCCAAACTGCCGAATAGGGTAGAAATTAACATTATTTTTCTAACTTTAGTGCATGGTATAAATTACATTTGCCCACAACTTGCTATCAGAAGATGTTATAAATCATTGTTTTTGGTTAACCTATTGACAAACAATGAAAGATTGATTTTGTTCTTATTTTTTTTAATGCCTTTTTAAGCCCTTTGTCCATTTTGGGTTTTGTTGTTGTTGATTTTCAGGAGCTCTTTGCATACTGTTGATTTTAACTCTTTGCCCATTATGTATATTGCAAATGTTTTCAATTTTGTCTTTTAATTTTGCTTATACATTTTAAAAATTCTTGTGAAGACTTACTAAATTTTTATGTAGTTCCATATATTAGCCTTTTTCTTTACTATTCTGCTTTTTGGCAGAAATAAGATTGAGCTCAGTTCCTTGTTACTTGTCATCTTTTTACCACTTGAGCTAATCTTCCAGTAGCTTCAAATACAGAATTTTTGTATATTATATATATTGCTGTTGGGAAAAAAAACCCAGTAGACTAATAAATTCCATAGCAGTTATACAGATGTCTATTTAGGGAATTAATTTCAGAATCTTTTCCATCTCTTAATGGTCTTATAATATAATGGAATTGATCTGTTTTGGGATTTGGCAAAATTCTGTCCTAGACAGTACCGGTGAATTGAGCTGAATAAAGAGTAGTTGTTCCTTGTGTCAGTGTTACACTTACCCATAAAATGAAACTTCTGGTGATTGAAATATAAAAATATGAAACCTATTAAAATTGAAAACAAGGTAATATGGTCAGCTACATTATATGGATGAAGTAATTCCCTGAAAAGAATTAGAAATGCTAGACATTTTTTTTTCTTTAAGAGCTAACATGACAGTAAGAAATCACCCAAAATGTGTATGAAAGCCAGAATTCAGAGAAGTAAGTAGAATATTAAAACTGCTTTTCCTCTGAGGGTATTTCCCACTTTCTAGGGTGCTTTTACTTTAGTTTTGAGGGCCTTCTAAGGCTCAGAGTATTAAAGCTCATAAAGGCCCAGGGAGGAGAATCTAATTGGAAATTCCTTCCCTATAAAATTGGACTCCAGAAGAGCTCTGGTCATAGAGTATGGTTAAACCAAGATGAAAACCCTTCTCGTGCTCTTGCTCACAGGAGGCTGTAAGAATGTTTGCCTTGGGCTTGAAAAAATATTATTTCCTAAGAAGTTATAAACATAATCCTTCCTTCTTGATTTGCAGCTCAAATTCAGTGTTGCTTGGTGGTCCAAAAGAACCTTAAATTGTGAATTTAAAGGTGGGTCTAGGTACCTGGCAGAAGCAAATGAAAGTCCTCTCAGGTAGAATATATTTTTATCTTCAGTCCTAGAAAATTCCCACAAATACTTTTCCAAAGAACTAGCTCACAATAAAATATAGTCAAGCACACAAGGAAACGAGGTACCATGAGTAAGAAACAGCAGAAACAACTGACTGACAGAGATGAACTCTCAAAAACTAAAGATTTTGAAATTATCAGACAGATGATGAAAGAACTATTTTCTTTGCAAAAAGATAGAAAATATCAGTGGGCAACAGGAAACTTAGGAGATTTGAAAAAGACCTGAACAAAACTTACAGAAATAAAAAATACGGTAAGTCAATGAAAAACTCAGTGGATACTGTTAGCAGTAGATTAAATACAACTAAAGAAGACCAATGAACTGGACATAAGGGAGAATAAATTATACAGAAGGTAGCACAGAAAGATCAGGAAATGGGTAAAAAGAAAGAGATTACAATATATAGAGAACATAGAATGAAAAAGTCTAACAGTATTTCATCAATTTTCTAATTGTAAAAGGGAGAAATAATAGGAAAGGAAGGAGTGTTTGAAAAGAGAATGGCTGAGCATTTTTCAGGGCTGAGGAAATCACTAGTCCACCAATTTAAGAAGTTCTGAGAATTTTATTTATTTTTTTAATTTACATCCAAGTTAGCATATAGTGCACCAGTGATTTCAAGAGTAGATTCCTTGGTGCCCCTTCCCCACTTAGCCCATCCCGCCTCCCACAACCCCTCCAGTAACCCTCTTTCGTTCTCCATATTTAAGAGTCCCTTATGTTTTGTCCCCCTCCCTGTTCTTATATTATGGAAGTTCTGAGAATTTTAAACACACATCTAGACACATCATAGTAATATGGAGAACACTAGAAACAAAGATAATCTCTTAAAAGTTGGCAGAACAAAAGATGGATTATCTTTAATGTGGCTATAGCAGTTACACTGATGGCGGACTGCTCAGGAGCAGAAATGGAAGCCAGAAGACAGTGGGATGGTATCTTAGTGTGCTGGGAAAGAGTTGCCAGCAGAGTAGTCTGTACCTAGTGAAAATAACTTTCAAGAAGGATGGAGTAATGACATCTTCAGGCAGTTGTAAAATATTCTCTGTGAAGAAAATGTACAAATATATTTTTCTGGTTGATTCCAGTATTTAGAGTGGAGAATTCTAACATAACTAAACAATTTTGAGCTTCACGTAGTTTTATTCTTAGAAAGTTGTGTTTACACTTAGTGCAAAGAAATACTGTTTGGCAATACTTTTACCAATATACTACTCCAGCTTTTGGATGTTTGCTGTGTTCAGAGTCTTTAGTATTGTTGTAGGAAATACTTCGTGGTGATTAATGCATGCCTTTAAGTCTTGAGTCTTGAGTCAGTGATGTGATTTTTAATATTCATGTTTGAAATATCATAAGTCAAACCGAGAAGAATTTGGAGAAAATTGTGCCATGGTATTCACAGAAATAATTCCTGGAAATAACTTTATTCTCATCTCCCAGTCCTAAATACAAATTTCTGGAGGAAAAACAGGGGGAGATTTTTTTTTAAACCCATAAACAAGGTTGGCATAAAGGGGAGTCTGTGGCGCTGGGAAGAGCAAACAGACCTTACCCAGGTGGACCTGGATTAGAGTCTGGCTCCAGCACTTAGGAATTCAGTCTTGATGTGACGTAAACATTTTGATACTTAGTTTTCCCGTTTGTAAAATAGGGTAAGACTACTTTGCAGGCGTATGGTGAGGAATAGAGTCTTGTTTGTAAAAAGTGCTGAGTAGGGTCCTGTGGCTTATACCGAGTTCCCAGCTAATTGTTACTGATGAGTAACATAGAAAAATGAATCGAATCTGGCAAGGAATTTGAAATTACTTACTGTACAAATGGTGTAAAAGAGTTAATCATACTTTTAATATTGAAGAGTCATGGACACTGATCATAATGATAAATATTTTTTGAAGTTAAGAAATTGTCAGAATGTGCCTTCTCTTAACTGATTTGGTGGTTAATTTTGCACCAGATCAGCTGTGGATGCTGCCTACAAGTTAGGCTGCTTTACGTTCTTCATGGCAGGTAACAGGGCAAGATGAAATCAGTGACTTTCTTTAGAAACTTAAAAACATTGCCAGCCACAACACACACACATCATATATCTATATTTATCTACACCTATATCTACATATGTGTGTGTGTGTGTGTGTGTGTGTATTTCTGTCTCCTGAGGTGGAAGTTCATGATGACAGCTAATTAATGGTAAACCTGAGTATTTTAGAAATTCAGTCCACAAAATGTTTATAAAGTGTGTGCTTAAAACTTTATACTATGCTTTTCAGAAGTTAAATAAATTCACTGGCCTGCAAAAATTTAGAGTAAGAGCCATCAGAGCACTCTTATTATTGCTCTTTGAATTGAGAATCTGACTTCTATAAAATATTTAGACCTAGATTTTCCATTCTTTTTTCCTTTTTGTTGTTTATAGTCAAGATGCAAAATAGAATCTTTTATGATATAGAACTACTTGCACACCTTGAAAATTATTTTCTAGTTTTTTATTCTTTATTCAACATTTGGACATTTGCCCTCATTGAGCAGTGATAACTACGCAGAGTATACTAGCTGATTGCCTTTTTAAACCATACTTCTTATCATAGCAAACTTTAAAAATCATATAATGAAGATAATTCAGGCGTTTTTTTCTTGGAAGTTGACATTTTTAGAATGTTCGTTACAGTAATGTTATATTTGTAGTTTTTGAGTTTATTCAGGTTATAGAGACAAGGACTAAAAGCAAATCAGGCATTTCTTACCTTTCAAGAAGTTCGAGGATCACCACTTTGAAAATGATTTGGGTAAAGGTAGTGACACAACTTTATCTAAACAAACACATGCACAAATGCTTCCTAGTAAACATCTAAGTGTTTCAATTTTCTTGGTCTGTGTTAGACCCGCATGTGATGCAGAAATTGAGCAACAGCAAACTTTTGTGCAGTTAGATCATGTGATACTGGTATTCGTTCAGTGCTGCTTTTGATGTTGGAGGTAATCTCTTGTAATCCCAAACTTTAAAGCACTTTACGATTATACTTTCTAAGCTGATATATTTTGCATTAGTAAAAATACATAGGATTAGAAAAGACACTATGAAACTCATGTAGACATCTTTTTTTCTTGTTTACATTTGACTTTTTGTTTCATATTTTGAGATTTGTTTGTTTATATTCCGTAGGCTGATAATTTCTTTTTAACTAGTGGTTGTAGTATATGAAAAATTGTGGGTTAAATTTGAATGAGCCCCCGTTTTGTCTTTTATCTCTTCTAGTCTTTTATATTTTGAAAATGAGTGTTATTTTATGATATCAAACTCTCTGTGAATCAAAGTCATTTCTCATAGGAATAGAAATTACTACTATAGTTGTTAAGCTAAGGATTTATTCATATATCATTTCAAGTGTTCTAGTTTGACTGTTTTTACAGAACCAAAAAGGTTTTTAGGTACAATCATATCTTCACATTTTACAACACTGTTAAGAACACTGCTAGGTTAAAGAAAAGTTACCTAGGTTTTTCTTAATTTCATCTACTAGTCCATTAAAAAAAAACAATACTAAACAAATAGGCTTTTCTAGTTAGTAATGATTGCTTATATAAAATAAATAATGATGCTATCTGATTACACTAGGTTACTTTTGTGCTGTTTTGTTGAGAAAACATTCCATTTATGAGATACTAAGTAATATTTTGTGTTTTTAGTAGAGAACCATAGTCTGTCTTTACAATTCCTCAGAAAGCTTTCCTTTGAAACATTGTGGTATTTTTAGTCTTGAATCATAATTATCTTTTATTAAACAGTTATACATGAAATTATTCAGAAATCATTGCAGTATTGAGAGGATCAATGAGAAGTTTGGTGAAAACAAGTATTTTTTATAATTAAGTTGACTATATTTATAAAATTTCAATGTTGATGATACCAAGGAATTCTTGTTAATATTGTTAGCTGTGATAACAACATTGTGGTTTGTAAGAAGAACTGAAGTTTTTTATTTTCTAAGTAAGTAGGGGTAAAATGACAGGAGGTTTGGGGCAGGTAAATAAATACAGCAAAATTTGATAATTTGTTGGGTCTGGGTCATGTGTCTATAGGTGTTCATATTTTATTTTCACTTCTTTTGTTTATGTTTATAAAATCTTATAAAAATTAACTAGAGTTTACCAGGGGTTGGGGGAAGGGGAATAGGGAATTACTGTTAGTTGGGATGGAGCTTCTTTTTGGGATGATGCAAAAGTTCTGAAAATGGATAATGGTGACGGTGGTACCGTTGTGAATGTACTTAACGCTACTGAGTTATACAATTAAGAATGGTTAAAATGGGAAATTTTATGTTATATATATTTTACCATAATGATGAAATATGAGTATGTTGTTAAAAATAATTCCCAAGAATCATTATACTTTTAGGGAAAACTTTTGGAGGCATATAGTACCTTTTACCCTTATTTTTCTTTCCTCATTAACTTTTTTTCTCCTTTCGTTTGGAAAGAAAGAGGAAGGAAAAATCTTCATGTCGTGTCAGGACTTTCTTAATGGGTTTGGGTTCTAGAGTGGTGTTCTAATAGCATGTTAGTGATTTGTGAGGTTGTTTTAGTGGGTTGCTCCTGTGATTAAGATAAATTAGAAAATATCAGGTGCATTGTGTACAGTGAGTGTAAACATGGTAGTCATTAAATGTTTTTTTCAGTTGTATAACATGTGTATGTGTACTGAATTGTGATGTAAACGATATTCTCTTGGTGGAGCCAGGTGTATTTTAGAAAGGAATATCCACGTAGAGGGTATTGGTGACTGCATAATAGCTAGAAAGCAGATGTCAAAGTTTGCACAGAGGGGCTAGGATAGTAACTCAGATTTCACCAAACTTTCAGACATTAATCAGACAAATAGGACAAATAATTAATCGAGAAGATCTGACAAGGTTATTCTATCCACATATGATGACAAATACAAAATTAGGGGAGTAGGTTGGATGGTGACTTTGAGAGGTTGATAATCATTTTTGAGCTTTTGTATCAATGAGAAGCTAATTGGTAATTATGAACTGTTTTAGGTAGGTTTTTTTTTTTTTAATCTGTTTGTTTGCAGATCTCGACACATAGTTGATGCTAAGGAAAGCTCTCTTTTTATTTATACAAGTATTATTTAGGTTAAAAATGTGGAGAGTTTGATATTATTAAATACAATTTAAAATACTAGCTAGAGAAAAAAAATTAAAAATAAAATACTAGCTAGAGATTGTCATGTCATTTTGCCCCCCCCCCCCCCTTAAGTAATTCTCTGGTTCATGTATTTTTTTTTTTTTTTTTTTTTAATTTTTTTTCCCAACGTTTTTTATTTATTTTTGGGACAGAGAGAGACAGAGCATGAACGGGGGAGGGGCAGAGAGAGAGGGAGACACAGAATTGGAAACAGGCTCCAGGCTCCGAGCCATCAGCCCAGAGCCTGACGCGGGGCTCGAACTCACGGACCGCGAGATCGTGACCTGGCTGAAGTCGGACGCTTAACCGACTGCGCCACCCAGGCGCCCCAACATGTATTTTTTTTTAATTAAAAAAATTTTATTTAATTTTAACTTTTTTTTTTTTTTTTTTTTTTTTAATTTTAGAGAGTGCAAGCAGAGAGAGGGGCAGAGGGGGAAAGAGAGAGAATCTTAAGCAGGCTCCATGCTCAGTGCAGAGCCTGATGTGGGCCTCAATCCCAGGAACCTACAGTCATGACCTGAGCTGAAACCAAAAGTTGGTGCTCAGCCGACTGAGCCACCCAGGCACCCCCTCTGGTTCATTTTTAGCTTGAAATCACCCACAGGAAATACTGTTCTAGAGAAAGTAAAGGAGAATCAAATTCTAGAGCCGGGTAAGACTGATCTCAAATTTTACTTCTACCAGTTGCTGGTCAAGTTGCTTGGAAAAACTATGTAACCTTTTTTGGGTTTCCATTTCCTCACTGTGACATTGCCTTGTAGGGTTTTAAGTAAAATGAGGTGATTTATGTAAAATGCCTAGTAGTGTGTGGTTTCTCAGGACATGCTTCTTGTTGTTAACATGAGGTCCTTCTCTCTTTACTATCTCATTCTTCCAAAGTCTGTACTCTTAAATTGATTTTTTCTTTAGTTTGGGGATTATCATCTAATATTTTTCTGTGGGATCCAGAACAAACTATTTCAATGATTAAGAAATATTTTTATTCACAAAATAAAACCAAATAGTAGATGTTCTCTGTGCTCTAAAAGGGTTTCATTTCCTGAAATACTTTATAGATGGTGAATAATTACTGAATTATTTTATTAGACTAGTTCTATTTGGAGGATTTCATGTAGTAATGACATGAAAGGGAAATTGAGAAGTCCTCTAATAGTCAGTTGTTAATATTGAACCATTTACAGCTTATGCTCTTATTTATATTAAAGCGACTCTTTTCACTTTAACACGTTATGATCTTTTAAGAAATTTAGGATATAAGATGAATGGTTAAAGGTATGTCTTTTAACTGATTAGTTGGGTTTGTCTTGAAAAAGGACTGAATTTTCTGGATTTGGATAAGTCACTGACAGGAGGTCTTTAACATTTTTTTCCCCCCTCTGAACAGATGTCTTGGCCTGCAGTGACTCCCAACTCCCATAATCCTTCCAATTTTCTCCTCTACCAAATAAGTTTTTAAAAAGTGACATTTTTATTATAAGTGATTGACTTAATTCAGGCAAACATTGCAGCTGAGGAAAGACTTCATTCTACTGAGGAGCACTTTGGTATGAATAAAATGTTAGCTTCTTTATCTTTAAGAATTAAATGCATGGTTCCCTCCTGTCCCCCCACCCTCGCCGCCCCGTATTCAGAATAATAATTTTGTGTAATAAGTTTTCTTCAAGATTAAAAGTTTTTATGCTCTAGCATGCTGAGGTATTACACTTTTTGATACGCTTTATTTTAAATGACATTTAAAAACAGGATTCATCCAGAATACATTAACCACAGTAGGTCTTTCAACAGAGGAGAGTTAATTCAGGAACTGGTTGTACAGGTTGCTGAGAAACCAAACGGAACTGTGAGACAAATCAGATATTAATAATATCCGAAGCCTCTGATGCTGTTAGGACTCGGGGAAGATGAGAAAAGCTGGTGCTGTCAGAGTTCTGAAGCCAGAGCCCTGTAGGGGAGCTAGAGCCATAGCTGGGGCTTCGTGATAGGGGCAGGGATGTCAGGGGGCGGGACTTCTGGAGGGAACTGGAGTTATGGAAGAGACAAAGCTTCTGCCAAGGATGTGTCAGGGAGTGGGAAGAATGGAGGAGAAATACTCTTGGCTTCTTCCTCTTTTGCCTTCTATCAATCATTAGCCACTCTCACTGGCCAAATCTCCCTGGAAACGAGAGGGCAATGTTGCTTGGAAAATGGAGTTGCCTGTGCTACAGAGCAGTACAGGGTAAGCCTGGAGAATAGATGTGAAAACATGTAGTTATGTTGCTAGTTTATGATAGTCATCAAGACACCTGTGCTCTTGTGTTGTATTAGCTGTTAAGAAGACCTAGCTAAAAAAACAAACAAATCAAAAACCCCAACAGACAGAAGAACCTAACCAAAAAACCCTCTCAGCTCCCTCCCTCCCTTCCTTTCTATCTTCCTTCCTTCCCTCCTTCCTTCCTTCCTTCCTTCCTTTTTTTCTTTCTTTTTTTCTTTCTTTGTTTCTACAGTGGAAAGAAATAATTCCTTGGAAACCAACATTATGGTCAGTATTTCAGTTTAGTAAAGACATTTACTGAGTGGCACTGTTCAGATAAATGAGCTACAAAGTGGAAACCACTTGGTTCTTGGTTTTGTGGTACTCAGAGTCTACTGGAAGAAACTTTTTTTTAAGAGGATACTTTTAATTTTTAAATTTCAGTAGGATGTGTGATAAGTTAGAGATAGGGAACATGTTTTTCTGTAGGAACTCAAGGGAGGAGCCATTGACCTAGGCTTGTTGTTTGTGGAATGCTCTCAGGAGTTGGGAAACTTGAGCTGAGTTTTAAATGATTGGTCAGAATTGGTCAAGGGAGGGGAAAGGAAGCTTCTGGAAGGAGAAGCTTGAGCAAAGCCTCAAAAGCTTGAAAGAGCTTAAGAAATTTCAGTCACTTGCTAGAGATTCAAGTTTGGCTCAAAAAATGGGCCTTGGGAAAGGCCAGGTTGTTTTTATTCTCAAGCAGATAGGCAACTGTTGGAGGGGTAGTGAAGTGGACTGATTAGCTTTTTTGTTGCTGTAATTTTCCGTAAGTGTAAAAGCTGGGTTCAGGAGGGTGCGATCTAGAGGTAGGAGACCTGAAAAGAGGAATATTCTACTGGTCCAGGCAATAGAGGAGTGATGGACATGAAACTCTCGAAGGTAGCCTCATGTCTTAGTCATTCATTTCATGTCAGTGCCTGTGCTCTACTTTGATATACCCTTCTTTTATGTTTGAAAATTCAAACTAATACAGCTTTCAAAATAAATGGATGAAGTGTTGTGTTGTTTTCAAACTATGGATGCCTTTTTGGATACTCTGTTATTTGTTCTTTTTGAGAATCCTAGGACCAGAAACAGGAATAAGTCACAGACTCTGCTCTTTAGAAGCAGGCATAGGATACATTCACTAATTGTACACTCACCAGTCTGCTTTGGAGTGCTGGAGAAGTGCTTTGTTCTCCTAGAGTCAGGTGATTGTTCTGTTACTGAAGTATTATAGGATGAAGCAATTTCCTGTAGAAATTTCCTTGAGAAAAATTTCCTGTATTCCTTAATGTAGTTTCTGATATTGAAGAGTGACAGATTTGCAGTGTGACATTTAATTTTAGTAAATATATCTTTTAAAATACCAAAATCCTGCATTTGAATAAGATCCACTTTACACATTGATTTTAATGTATATTCTGTAATTTATTCTGATAATGAATGTGAGATAGATGTTATTAGTGCTATTTTCTTTCTTTACACACTCTGGTCTGGGTTGTCTTACTCAAACTCTAATGGGATTGCTACTGTATCATAGATGAGCAAGACAGAATTTTTGTCATCACGAAGTCTATAATCTAAAGTGGTCAACAGACATTAATTCATAATATGAGGCCTGAGATATAAGTTAATGAAATCCAAACATTGTATTGAGGAAATTAAGAGGAAGAAGATATTTATTGTATTTTACTGTGTCTAAGGCATATATTTTTTCCCACATTTTAACATTTCTAACATTGACAGATGTCTATAATTTGATGACATCTTAAACTTGAAGAAAAGTATATTTTCAGAGAATAATAAAGGCATCTATGTTTTGGAGGATGAGGAATTTAGTTAAGTCAAATGAAGTTCTAAGAAAAAGCACCTGGGCAAGAAAGCCATGATGTGCTAAAGTAATGGTAAGTTTTTTTTTTTGTTTTTTTTTTTTTTAGTGTTCAAGAATGACATATAAAAGGTTTGGTAGATAAAGCTGTGGAAAAGGGGGAATTTTATTCTGTAGTGAGTGGGAAGCTATTGAAGGGTTTTAAAAGGGGAAGGTATGGTACATATTTCATTGTGAATTTCTTGACCGATATTTGGGAATATGTTGCTATATTGGAGAGAAGAGGAATTGAAGGAAAGGAAATTATGCTGTTTTGAAAAAATGACTTTGTTGAAAGCAAAGATGTTACAGAGGTAGAACTGACAGAAATTGGTTACTGAATGTGGGGGGTAGAGTAGGTGGTGGTGACGGAGAGATACCAGAATTACTGGTATGGGAGGAAAAGACCTGTTAGCTGAAACAGTGTGTTGAAGTCTGAAAATCAATTTGAACTTTGTGACTGATATGACTCCTCTTGTCACAAATACAGCAGGAAGTGTGGGTATTTAGGCCTTGAGTTTAGGAGAAAGGTCAGGGCTGATGGCAAAGATTTAGGAGATATCAGCTAGACAGTGTTATAAATGAATACATTTTAGAGATCCATGAAGAGAGTAAATGGAGAATATTAGTGAAGGAGAAATTATATATATATATATATATATATATATACACACACACACACACATATGTACACATACATACATATGTATATATACACATACTTATGTATATATATATATGCATGCATATATATACATATGCATGTATATACACGTATATATATGCATGCGTATATATATATATATGTATGTATATATATTTGAACAATTTTAATTGTTTTGGGCATGTATAGTCTATCTCAACCACTTATTTAAAAGTGTACGACTCATTGGCTTTAAGATTTTCAGAGTTGTTCAGCCATCACTATAATCTATTTTTTAAAAGATATTTATGTGTTTTGGGGGAGAGAGAAAGAGAGAATCCCAAGCAGGCTCTGTGCTGTTAGGGCAAGGCCTGATGTGGAGCTTGATTCCACCAACTGTGAGATCAAGAATTGAACTGAAATTAAGAATTGGACGCTCAACCAACTGAGCTACCCAGGCTCCCCTACAATCAGTTTTTAATCAGCTGTTTATTTTTTATTTTATTTATAGGGCATGTGAGTGGGGAAAAGGGGTAGAGGGGGAGAGAGAAAGAATCTTAAGCAGGCAGCACATTCAGCATGGAGCCTAACATGGGGCTTGATCCCATGACCTGGGGATCATGACCTGAGCTGAAATCAAGAGTTGGATGCTCAACTGACTGAGCCTCCCAGGTGACAGTTTTGAGAACATTTTATCATCTCTAAATAAATTCCGTGTTGTTTAGCCATAGGCTTTGCCATTTCTGCAACAAGGGCTATTGGGATTTTGATAGAGATTGCACTGAATCTGTAGATCACTTTGAATAGTATTTATATCTTAACAATATCAAGTTTTCCTACCCACGAGTGTAGAATATCTTAACACTTACTTAGGTCAACTCTAATTTCTTTTAGCATTCTTTTCTAAATTTCAGTGTTTAAGTCTTTCCCTTAGCTAAATTTATTTCTGGGTATTTTATTCTTTTTGCTGGTTTTGTAAATAGAATAACTTTTTAAATTGTCTTTTTGGGTCATTCATTGAAAATAGATAAAAACACAACTGATTTTTGTATGTTGATCTTGTAACCTGCAACTTTGCAGAAATTGTTTATTTGGTCTAGTGGCTTTCTTATGGATTCTTTGGAATTTTGTTATATAAACGTAGGATCATTTCATTTGTGAATAGAGATAGTTTTACTTCTTCCCAATTTGGGTGCCTTTTTATTTTTCACATTTTCTTGTCTCATTGCTCTGGCTAGAACTTTGGGTACATTGTTGAATTGTAGTAGTAAAAATAGGCATCCTAGTCTTTGTCCTGATCTTAAGGAGAAAAGGTTCAGTCTTTCACCATGAATATGCTGTTAGCTGTGGATTTTTGGTAAGTGCCCTTTATCCTGTTGAGGAAGTTCACTTAATTCCTCATTTTCTGTTTTTATAATGAAAGGGTTGTCTGAATATTGTTAAGTGCATTTTCTGCATCGGTTGAGATGATCATGTGCTTTTTTTTCCTTCATTTTATTAAGGTGTATCACATTGACTGATTTTTGTTATGTTGAGTCATCCTTGAATTCCTGGGATAAATTCTACTTGGTCATGAGGTACAGTCCTTTTAATATGCCACTGGGTTTAGCTTATTAGAACTTTGTTGGACATTCCTGATTATAGTCAAAAGGATATTGGTTTGTAGTTTCCTTTTTATGTGAAACCTTTGTCCTTGGTGTCAGAGTAATAACTGGCTTCATAGAATGAGTTGGGAAGTGTTTCCTTCTCACTAATTTTTTGTAAGAGTTTGAAAAGAATTGGTGTTAATTCTTTAGATGTTCGGTATAATTCACTAGTGAGGCCATCTGGTCCTGGACTTCTCTTTTATTGGGAGGTTTTTAATTACTGATTCAATCTCTAGTAGTTTAGGTCGTTGAGATTTTTCTTTTTCTTCTTGAGTGAGTTTATGTAATTTGTATATTTCTAGCAATTTGTCCATTCCTCTGGGTTATCTAATTTGTTGGCATAAAATTGTTTACATTATTTTCTTATCCTTTTTGTTTCTCTAAGGTCTATAGTAATGTTTCTACTTTCATCTGTGATTTTAGTTATTTGTGTCTTTTTTTTCCTAGCCATAGGTTTGTCAATTTTATTGATCTCAAAGAATAGTTCTTGGTTTTGTTGATTATATGGTTTTTTTAATTTTATCTCTGATCATTATTATTTCCTTTCTTCTGATAGCTTTGGGTTTAGCTTGCTCTTTTTCTCAGTTCTCAAGGTGTAAAGTTAGATTATTGATTTGAGATCTTTCTTCTTAATGTAGGCATTTACAGGTATAAATACTCATTTGAGCACAACCTCAATGTATAGTATAAGTTTTGATATGTTTTGTGTTGCTGTTTGTCTCTAATTTCTGATTTCTCTTGTGATTTCTTCTGTTACCAACTGGTTGTTTAGGATGTATTAATTTCTACATATTTATGAAATTTCCTTCTGTAATTGATGTCTAGCTTTATTCCATTGTGGTCAGAAAAGATCCTTTGTATAGTTTCAGTCTTTTTAAATTATTGAGACTTGTTTCGTGGTATAACGTAGAGTCTTTCCTGGAGAATGTTTTCATATGCACATGGGATGAATATATTGTTGTTCTGTAGAGTGTTTTATATGTGCCTATTAAGTCTAATTAGTTTATAGTGTTGGTTATGTTCCCTTTTTTCCTTATTGATCTTCTTGCTGGATGTTCTATCCATTATGGAAAGTAGTGGATTGAAATCTTCAACTATTATTGTAGAACTGTTTATTCTTCTGTTCTGTTGGATGTTTTTTTGTTCACATTTAAAATAATTGCTGATAAAGAAGCATGTGCCTCTGCTATTTTGTTAGGTGTTTCCTGAATGTCTTATTCCATTTTTGCCCCTCCATTACTGTCTTTTTTTGTATGTTTACTTGATTTTTGTAGTGAATTGTTTTGATTCCCTCCTTATTTCTTTGTGTATATATTTTTAGATATTTCTTTGTGGTTACCGTGAGGATGACTTCTGGCATTCTAAATTTATAACAGTCTAGGTCAAATTGATACCAGCTTAACTGTAATGGCATACAAATTCCTGTGCCTATAATACCTCTGTTCTCCCACGCTTTATGTTGTTTTTGTTTCAGGATGCATCTTTATACATCGTATCCCAATAACATATTTATAATTTTTAAAATGTATTTTAAATCTTGTAGGAAATAAAAAATGAGGCTACAAGTAAGAGGTACCATAATAGTGGTCTTTATATTTGTGTTTTACCTTTCTTGGAGATCTTTATTCATATGGCTTTGAGTTCCTTTCTAGTGTTTTTCATTTAGACTAAACAACTCCCTTTAGCATTACTTGTAGGATGGGTCTAGTGGTAGTAAACTGTGTTAACTTATGTTTTATCTGGGAATGTCTTAATTTCTCTGTTATTTTTAAAGGATGTTTTTGGCAGATACAAAATTCTTGGATGACAGTTGTATTAGGCAGGGTTTTCCAGAGAACCAGAACCAATAGAGTGTAGGTGTGCATACATGCATGCACATACATTATTTTCTTAGGCATGCATTATAAGGAATTCTCTCTAGTGATTTTGGGGGGCTGAGAAGTCCCAAGATCTGCAGTCAGTAAGCTGGAGACCCAAGAGAGCCAATGGTGTAGTTCCTGTCAGAGTCTGAAGGCCTGAGAACTAGGATTGCTAATGATATAAGTTTTAGTCTAAATATTGACAGGCTCCAGATCTAAGGAGAGCCAGTGTTTCAGTTCAACTCCAAAGTCAGGAAAAGACTGAAAACTCAGCTCAAAGCACTCAGGCAGGAGGAGTTCATTCTTACTCAGCCTTTTTGTTCAATGTTCGTCTTCGATTATCTGGATGAGGCCTTACCCGTGTTATGGAGGGCAACCTGCTTTACTCAGTCTACCAATTCAAATGTTAACCGTAGCCAGAAAGACTGTCACAGACATATCTGGAATAATGTTTGACCAAATATCTGGGTACTCAGACACGCTCAGTCACGTTGACACATAAAAAGAAGCATCTCAGAGTTTCTTCTTTCAGTACCTAAACTTGTCATTCCACTGCCTTCTGGCCTGCATGGTTTCTGAAGAGAAATGAGCCATTAATCTTATTGAGGCTTCCCTGTACATGATGAGTCACTTCTGTCATGGTACTTTCAAGATTCTCTCTTTGTCTTTGGGCTTCAACAATTTTATTAGAGTGGGTCTCTGAGTTTATCCTACCTAGCACTTATCGAGCTTCTTGGATTTGTAGATTCATTGATTTCATCTAATGTGGGAAGAGTTTTGACCTTTTCAAATACTCTGTTCCTTTCCTTCTCTTCCCCTTGAGACTCCCGTATTGTCTATGTTGGTCTGCTTGATGGTGTCTCACTGTATCTCCTAGGTCCTGTTCACTTTTTTTCATTTTTTTTCTCTCTCCCAGACTCAATTACAGATGTCCTACATTCAAGCTCACTGATTCTTCTTCTGTTGCTGAAATTGCTCTTGAGTCACTCTAGTGATTTCTGTTTTTTCATTGCAGTTCTTTTGCGTTTCAGTTTTAGAATTTGCTTCCTTTTTGTAACTTCTGTTTCTTTGTCGATGCTCTAATTTTGTTAATGCATGGTTTTCTGAATTGTTTTTGTTCTTTTTCATGTTTAAGCTTTTTGAATATATTTAAGACTTGTTTTAAGGCCTTTCTAGTAAGTATTTTATATGGGATTTTCTCAGGGATATTCTTGTCAATTTTCTTCCTTTGGATGGGCCATATTTTCCTGTTTCTTTCTATGCTTTGTGATTTGTGTTTGTAGTTGGCAACTGGGCATATGAATATTATAATGTGATAACTCTGTCATTTGTATTTTCCCCTTAAGGTTTTTTTGTTTGTTTGTCAAAGGCTCTAATAGTCCATTTTTTTTAAGTGATTTTTTTTCTCAAACCACTTTTTTGGGGGGGGGGGCAAAGACTTTATTCCTTGTCATGTATGGTAAATTCTTTGTTCCTTAGCTTGTGTTCAGCCAGTGTTTTGACAGAGACTGCCTTGAATACCAGCAACTAAAACAAAAGCTAAAATATTCTGAACAAACATATAGAAGAATGAATACCTTTCCCAATTCTGTGTTGGGGCAGTCCTTCACTTAGCCAGGCTTGCACTGAGCCCAGTGGTCAGTCCAAGGTGGAAGTTTAGGGATCTCAGGTTTTTTCCGAGCATGTATACTGTTGTGGGCATGCATATAGTCTTCACATTTCCATCTGTACTCTTAATTTGTCAAATAAATCTTTTGCTACTGTGCTTTAGGTGATTTATTATGTGCTTAGATAGTAACTTTTGTTCCAAGCATTTTTAGGAGGTTCTTCTTGCTCTGTTTTCAGATGACTATTGGTTTTCTAGCTAGAGTTCTGAGTTAGGTGAAACAGAAATGAGCAGCTTGCATCAGCCCTTCAGGTAGCCCCCAGAAGGTGAGACCAGATATTCACACAAATTTGTGAATAAAGTCTGTTCTGTCTCTGGGACCAGGATTCTATACTGGGAGCATAGATTAAGGTTGCTGCTCTGCCAGGTTTTGAAATTGTCTCTTTCTTGATTTGTCATTTGCTTAGTTGTTGTACACCTTTACCTGTTTTCCATAGTTTAACAAAGTTGGTTGTGGCATTTACTGCTTGTTTGTTGATGTTTCTGTCAGGTGAGAGAACTTGAAGCTCCCTACTTTGCCATTTTGCTGATTTTATTTTTCATTGTGGTTTTGACTTGTAATTTTCTGATGTCTAATGATGTTGAGCATCTTTTTAGGTGTTTATTGGGCATTAAAAAAATGCTTATTTGTTTTTGAGAGGGGGGAGGGACAGGGAGAGAGATGAGGACAGAGGACCCAAAGCAGGCACTGTACTGACAGCAGAGAGCCTGATGCAGTGCTCAAACTCCTGAACCATGAGATCGTGACCTGAGCCAAAGTTGGATGCTTAACTGACTGGGCAGCTCAGGCGCCCCTTGGTGTTTATTGGGCATTTGTGTATCTTCTTTGGAGATTTGTTTATTTAGATCATTTGCCTAGTTTTAAACTGGGTTGTCTTTCTATTGAATTTTAAGGTTCTTTATATATTCTAGATACAAGTCCCTTATTATACAAATGATTTAGAAACATTTTCTCTTATTCTGTGGGCTGTCTTTTCACTTTGTTGAAGTGTTGAGTTGTACTTTGAAGCACAAAAGTTTTAAGTTTTAGTGATGTTTATATTTTTCCTTTTGTTACTTGTGCTTTCGGTATCATAGTTGTAAACTATACTTAAGGGGCAGGCAGAGAAAAATGAGAGAGCAAACTGCTGGTATTTCCTATCAGAATGAGCATTGGGTATTTATATGTTTGACTTTTGAATGCTGATTACAGGAGCCCATGAGTTGTGTGGAATTAATGGTTATGTTTCTCATAGTTACAATCCATTTTACTTGTCACTTTTTTCCCTTGGTTGTGGTTGTAGATGCTTTCTATGTTATCTGCTCATCCTAGGCCCTCATCTGAGAATTGCTGCCTTTGCTTTAACAGTAGGCCTCTAGAGCTGTGTTTGTTAAGAGCAGGATCCTGATATTCCCAGTACATATAGCTGTTGGGACCGTAGGTGGACCCCTTTGCAAAATGAGGCTAAGCAGTTTTTCAACAACTTGGAATTGTTAGGAGGCAAAGATACAGATTCTTTTGGTCTTTTCTTCTAGAAAAATGTGTAACTGGGGCATGAACAACTATGGTTAGCCTATGGTCACAGAGAAACGGCAGAGGGGACTGGTGTGTGGAGAGCAAAATGAAGTCCACTGTCAGGGACAAACTATCTCTCACCTTTGAGAGGCAGTTTTGTTCCAGAGGGTTAGAATATCTTTAATTCTTGACATTTTTGTAGTTCCTGATTTCCAGCTCCCACTGTGATTCCTGCTTATCAGTTCTGTGAGATACCTTTATTTAATATAAGTTTCCACTTAGGGCTAAGTACCTTTGTATAGGTTTTTATTATTGCCACCCAGAAAACCTCATCTAAGAGAATGACATATTGTGATGAAAATATCCACTGAGCAAACAGAAGGGAATGAGGAGACAGTTTCCTGTGAGATGCTTATATAATTTTAACTTGTAATTCTGGGCATTACAGAATAACAGGATGGTGATGATTATTTTTAATGTGGATTTGAGTGCTTACCTGTGATTCAAATTTAATTAGGCATGTGTTTTACATTGCTTATGTTCTTTGGTGTACTGGCTTTCTAACTTAAATAACTCTTCTTTGAAAATAATGAGGGGCACCTGGGTGGCTCAGTCAGTTAAACATCTGACTTCAGCTCAGGTCATGATCCCACAGGTTTGTGAGTTTGAGCCCTGCGCTGGGCTCTGTGCTGATGGCTCTGAGCCCGTAGCCTGCTTCAGATTCTGTGTCTCCCTCTCTCTCTGCCCCTCCCTCGCTTGCACTCTGTCTCTGTCACTCAAAAATAAAACGTTAAAAAAAATAAAGTGAAAATAATTTAGCATTGTCTTTAAAATTGAACATGCATGTAACCTGTGACAAAATCTCTCTTCTGGTTATGTAAGAAAAATTCTTGGATGTGTGTAACAGGAGAGGTGTTCGAGAATGATTTGTTAGAAACATTATTTATAATAGCATGAACTTAGAAACAGTCAAATACACATCAGCAGGAGAAGGGGTGAGGAAGTTGTGATGTACATTAAAAGTGTTCATACAGTAGCATATTGAAGTGTTACAGAATACCACAGATGAATGACCTATAGCCACATATACCCACATTGATTATCGTAGAATCGTATATAGTGAAAAAATAGTGTGTCTTCACTGGAAAACACACATACAGGTATTCCGTGGAGGTATTGCCTGTTTGGTTCCAGATCTCTTCAGTAGGCAAATATTGCAAGAAAGCATGTCAGATGAATTTTTTGACTTCTCAGTGCTTATAAAAGTTTACAATTAGTCTATTAAATGTGTAGTATCATGTCCAAAAAAATGTACATATTTTAATTAAAAAATACTTTAGTGCTAAAAAATGCCAACCATCATCTGACCTTTCACTGAGTCATAATCACTGATCATAGATCACCATAATAAATATAATTATGAAAAAATTTGAAATATTGCGAGAATTACCAAAAGTGTGAGACAGAGACATGAAGTGAGCAGCTGATGGGAAAATTGTGCTGATAAACTTGCTTGATGCAGGGTTGCCACAAACCTTCAGTTTGTTGGAAAAAAAAAAAAAGGCAGTATCTGTGAAGCACAATAAAGCTAAGCACAATAAAATAAGGCATGCCTTATAGTATGATTCCGTTTTTAATCGGAAAGTACAAACAAGTTAAAAACTAAACATAGTGTTTAATGATACAGAAACAGGGTAAAACACTAAGGAAAGGTAAGGGTATGATTAAGTAAAAATTTAGTACAGTGATTTCCTATGTGGAATGTGGGGCAGGTTAAAATTCGGGATGAACACAACAAGAACTTAAAGATACTGTTCATACTCTACTTTTTAGATCAGAGATGAGTTTATCATTCATTTTATTTTTGTGCTTTATGGTATATTTTACATATATTCTTATCAGATTCTTTGCACATATCAAATACCTCATCATACAAAGGTAAAAACTTTTATAAATATATTTGGTACAAAAAGTTTTTTTACATAAAAATAAAACTAAAAAAAACAGCATTTCTAAAACTGAAATAATCAACTAGTCTTTTAAAATCAAGTGTTCTCTCCAGAATTTGCTCGTTATTTGCCTCATACTACTTTCTGAAGCCCCGAATCTTTTTTTTTAATTGTTTTAATATTTTTACTTACTTTTGAGAGAGAGAGAGAGAGAGAGAGAGAGGGAGTGAGCAAGCTTGAGCAGGGGAGGGGAAGAGAGAGAGGGAGACACAGACTCAGAAGCAGGCTCCAGGCTCTGAGCTGTCATCACAGAGCCCAGCGCGGGGCTCGAACTCTTGAACTGTGAGATCATGACCTGAGCCGAAGTTAGACACTCAAACCGACTGAAGCACCCAGGTGTCCTTGAAGCGCCAAATCTTAAGGGTTACTTTTGACTTATCTCAGATTGATTTAGTAATGCTAAGTGCTAGGGATATTGTAATAAAACTTATAGTAAGCATTTTCTGAAAATAAATGAATGAAGCAGTCTTTATCTTTTCCTGTCTCATAACATCAAATTGTTCAACAGGTTCTTTCTGTTCTTAATCAGTACGTCTCGGTTAATCTATGTTTTCTGTTAAGTTCTTGGATTTCAGGTTCTTACTTACCTGTACCGTTTCCTGACTGGCTTTCCTGTCTGTATTCTTCCCTCTTCTTTGTTCATCCTTGTTAAATAATACTGGATTAATCTTCCTAAAACATTAATTTGATCATTTTTTCTCAGAAACCTTCAATAGTAAAATGTTGAGTTACATATTCTTTAGGTTGGGTACCCGTCTTCTACAAACTGGTTTTTACCAAGGGTCCACATTCCTCCTTTTTGGAGGGCAGGTGGGTGGGAGAAGACACACAGATAATTCTCTTATTTCTTACTGGCTGCTTGGCCTTGGGGTATGGGGGCGAGCAGTGTGGAGGTCCCTGATGCCGGATATTCTTACTCTTTGTGCTGGTGATAGCCTTCAGACTCCCCTAGCTTCAAATATCCTAGCTTTTGTACTATTCTCAGAGAAACTTCTGTATTTTGCAGCAAATATAGTGTTTTTTTTTGTTGTTGTTGTTTTTTTTGTTGTTGTTGTTGTTTTTACTTAAGGTAAAATTTGTTTTCTATCTTTCTGGTATCCCTTTTAGTTTCTGGTCTACCTCCTGAGTTTTCAGTCTGGTCAGGGTTGGAATCGTTATCAGTGGAATCATCGTTTCATTATGCTGCTGTCTTAGACAAGGTTCTTTTGGTGCCACTAAGAGGAATCCATACAAGACTGCTTACCCCAGAGTAGAATTTATATTAAAAAACAATGCAGAACTGATAGAACTGATGAGCAAGAATTACAGTTGATCTTTACAGGGGGTTGGCAATCAGGAACCACGTATTTCAGATCTAATTTCTGTAGATTTGCTATGAGGTGGGAAGCTACAACGTGTGTTTAGTCCACTGTCTTGATTCAGTCTGATTTCTAGTTTTAGAATCAATTGCTGAGTAGATTCCTTTACAGATAGGGTATTTGGTAAAAGATATTTCCATCGTGAATGTCCACTTGTATATCTCTAGCCAACTTTTATATGTAGAGATGATCAATTTAGAAGTGTTAGAGTGAGGAACCTTTCACAAGTGAGGACACCAATTGAAATACTTAAAGTCAGTTATTTAAAACTCTGTATGGTGTTGAAAGTTTTAAGAAATGTGGACTAAGGATCATAATTTTGAAGCTTCTAGAAAACTAACACTATAAAGTTAAAATTAACTCAGTCAAGAAAAATTCACTTAGCAGAAAAGAGGCAAAGTAAAATGAGAAGGGGCTATAATGTAAGTCAGTTCCCCCATTTAAGGTTAGGGTTTTTAGTTATGATTTCTTGGAAGTGGCATCTGTGAACCTTTTTTCTTGAAGTTAATAGTTGCAGTGGCAGTCTCCTTTTGGGAAATTAATGATTTATTTTGCTGGAAAGATTTAAATTGGTACACATTATCAAGTTTTGGCAAGGATATTTGGAAATCAGGTATTATATGCTGATGGGAGTATAAGTTGATATGGCTGTTTAGAGAACAGTTGTGCAGTATTCAGTAAAATGGAAAATATATATATAACCCAAAAATTCTACTTTCAACTATACCTTAGAACAGTGATTCTCAACCAGGGCATTTTTACCTCTCAAGGGACATTTGGCAATGCCTGGAGATGGTTTTGATTGTCACATCTGGGGAGGCATCTAGTGAGTAGAGATCAAGGATGCTGCCAAATGCCCTACAGTTCACAGGACAGACCTCCACAATAGAGAATTACTCATTCCAAAAATGTCAGTAGTGCTGAGGTTGAGAAACCTTACTTTGGAGAACAAAGTTCACATGGTATTATGTATGAACATGGAGATTTGTTCAAGGATATTCATTAAAGCATTGTGATAGTGCAAAATTAGAAACAATCTAAATGTCCGTTGGTGGATGATGGATAAATAAAATGTAGTATGCGCCTGTGATTCAGTACATCATAATAGTTGAAAGGAATAAAGTATATCTATATTTAGATCTCAAAGATAATGTTGAATGAAAAACCAAGTATTTTCACTATGATACCATTTATGAAGATTGAAAAAATATACAAAACACGACTCACTTAAATATGTAGATAAAAATGTAGAAAATGAATTAGGAGGCTGTATGTCAATCTCATGACAATGGTTGCTAATAAAGAGGTAAGAAGGAAATAGCACTGGGAATGATGAACAGTGGACTTTAATTTTATCTCTGCTTGTTCTTTAATAAATGCACATAAAGTGAAACAAAGGTTCATAGTTATGTGAGTTTGAATTCATAACGTGAATGTCATTTGTTATAAATTCTGGTTGGGGAAACATAGATATTTGTTACATATATATGTGTGTGTGTGTGTGTGTATATATATATGTGTGTGTGTGTGTGTGTATAAATTTATTTTATAGTTCCGAAATTTCTCAAAAAAAGCTTATCCAGTGAATTCGATTTACAGCTTTATCTGTATTTAGGTTTCATATTATTTAGCATGTTCCTTTTTCAATTCTTTCTGCTCAGGAAGTTAACTTGGCTTCTTATGGATAGAAGTGGAACTACTTTTATGTATTCATTGTTTATTTTATTTAACTTATGTGTATAGTTGTAGAGAAACTGTATTAACTGCCGTTAACCACTAGATTTGTGCTTAATTCATAAAAGTAAAAGCTGTCATACAGAATTCCCCACAACTATGTGTTTTGTTTTACCTGATTTTTGTGTATTGGCATATATCGAAATAATTGGGCTTTTGGCAGAAACATAAAATATTTCTCTATGTGGACATTTTGTTGCATTAATTTTTTTTATTGTTGTAAAAGTGTTTGATTATAGTAGTTTAATCTTTCAGTAACTCTTCAGGAAATTAAATTTAGATATCTAAAGATTCTAGGAACTTTACCCATAAAATGTACTTTAACGTTTATTTATTTTTGAGACAGAGAGAGACAGAGCATGAATGGGGGAGGGTCAGAGAGAGGGAGACACAGAATCTGAAACAGGCTCTGGGCTCTGAGCTGTCAGCACAGGGGCCCGATGCGGGGCTCGAACTCACGGACCGCGAGATCGTGCCCTGAGCCGAAGTCGGCGCTCAACCGACTGAGCCACCCAGGCGCCCCCATAAAATGTACTTTAAAATCTTAACTCACATTTTTTGACTAAGTTCACTGTGACAATTTTTATAAATGTTATTGAAGAGAGAAAATGGATATAATGTCATACCCTATATGACATACATATGACATACATATATATATATGTATATATATGGAACATAAGGATCAATTTTCATGTGTGATAAAATCTATTGATAGTAAAATAGAGTAGAGATAGGGCATGACCTGTAATTTTTTTCTTAAAGTGATATAAAAATAAATGTCTCAAACACAGTGTAATTAAATGTTATAACAACTATTCACGATACCTTTGAATTTAAATTATGTCAAATTAAAAAACTTAGATTAAAATTGCATTTATAATTATGTGGAAGTTTATAATTTTAAACAAAAAGCATTTACCAAAAATTATCCAGAAGTTTAGGAAACTCACTAATTTAAATTTAAAAACTTAAAATAACCTTTAGTTAATGATTTTTATTTACCTTTGTTAGAACTTAAATGCAAAAATACTACCCTGTATTTCTTTATATGTAAATGGCAATCCAATCAAAAGGTGACTGAAAATTAATGACTGTTTTAAAAAATAGTTCTTAAAATTTCAGATTAGATATAATTTTTTTGTTAAAGGATTTAATACAAATGATAAGACTGGCTTAATTATAAAATTCATAACGATAATTTAAATTCAGAATATTTAATTTAAGATAATTTAAGCTCAAATGTATAATTATGAATAGTTATAACTTCTAACTATATAGAATTTGAAATAAGTCATATAACCTTTTTAGATAATTTTCATAATTAGGTGAGAACAAGGCATGAACTATCTCCATTTGATTTTCTTGCTAATATTTGCAATTTAATGCTAGAGTTATTCCTTAATTACTGAAGAAAGAGTTGGCTATAACATGGTTACCAATTATTTTTCTATAATATGTGATACGTTTTAAGGCTGAACTATTCAAGCAATAAGTGTTGGTTAAAAAATTTTAAAAGAACAACTTACTAGTGGTGTGTGTGTTAAGGTAGAGTTAATTCTTTGGTGGATTTAGTGTTTATGGAAAAGAATAGCTGATTAAACCCAGAAATTTATTAGAATTAGCTTTCTTCGTGTATAAAATCTGTGCTCCGCTGAACAGAGGCATGAGGTTCTGGTTTGAGCAGAAGAGTGAGACCCTTAACTGTATGTACCTTTTCTAGTGAGGCAGTAGGACAAACATGGTGCATTCTTTTCGAGCTGAGATATTATGGAATGGGAAAGAATTAACATAATTATTTTAAGATAATACTTGCTGAAGAAAACTAATGATAACTGTTAGCAGTTTTGGCCTCTGTTCCCAGATCCCCATGTATATGAATTTTTTGCCTGTTGAGGTGCTTATTAGAGGTGTTTTGGTGGGAAAGCTTTTGATTCTCTGACTTAGGAGATTAATCTTTAGATGTCAGTGATTTTAGTTACTAGAGTGTCCCTGTTGTAAGCTCAAGAGGTGAAAAGTACTAACCTTTATTTCCCACCAATTTTAAGCCATTTATAAATGTTTATGATGAAGAATTTTGGCTTTGTGGCTTGTTTTAATGGATGCCATAGAAAGATCTTTGCAATTTGCTTTTACTTAATAATATATTTTATTATATTTTTATTTATTTTGGGGAGAGAGAGAGAGAGAGAGAATGAATGAATGAATGAATGAATGAATGAATCCCGAGCAGACTTTACACAGTCAGTGCAGAGCCTGATGTGGGGCTCAAACCCACAAACTGAGATCATGACCTGAGCTGAAGTCGGACACTTAACTGACTCAGCCACCCAGGTGCCCCTTAATAATGTATTTTAAAAGAACATTGATTTTTAGTATTACCTTAAAAATTTATTTACTTGTTCACTTTTATGTTTTAAGTAACGATCAGGAAGTACCAGTGAGAAGCTTACAATTATGGGAACATTTTTATGTCTGGATATGTATATGTATGTGTGTATGTTTTCAAAGTCTGCCTTTTTCTCTCCACGAAGAAGACTTGAAGAAGCTGAGAAGAATACACACAAATTTAATTATAAGTTTGAATAAAAATTCAAAAGGCACCACGGAGTATTTCATTTTTCTTTGTATTGGAATGGATTGGTGATTAGTTAAAGTTGGGGTGGGTTGTCAGAATTTTAAATTATAAGGCCAAATATTCTTACGGTCTGACTATTGTGTCTGGTTGAAATAATGCATTAAAAAATTCATCATAAGTTTCCAGCTTAAATCCATCTTTATTCTAAACCACAAAGTTAAGGTGTTTGGTATCTTTTATCTGCTCAGGCATTAACTTTGAATCTGTATACCTATGGAATAGTTTGGAAAAAAATTTTATTTAAGGACCTTACCGCTGAGGTTTTTGAAATGGTCTGACAGTTTCTGCCTTTCTCAGCCTTTACTCACTTTTACCTGATGGATGTTTTAACTGCTTAGCCCAGTTTTCTATTAAAATTTTTTCCCATATCCTTAGATGTAGCACCATAGGAACCTTAAGATTCAATAAGCAGTGAAATTTTTAAAAATCTTGATAAATTGTTTGCATTTGGTGATACAGAATCACATAGGTTAGTATATCACTTCATTTAGTTTATTTGCTACGTGTGCCTAGTGATTGTCCTTTCAATTGCATGTGATGGGGTATGATGCGAAGAAGCAGCCATTGGTTAGATTTTGGGTATCTTTTTCTCCTCATATTGTTACATTTAATTTACATGTCTTTTCTTGTGTGTTTTTTGATGCCGTTCAACATGTTTTTTGACTTTCTAAGCTTTTAGCCTTTATTATATCTGTTCTGTGAAACCAGGATCCCATCAGGTTATTGGGATGCTTCAATTAGATGTGTGTCAAGCATTTGAAAACATGACCAAACACTTACACAAATAGTAGTTATGATTCTTCCTCAGGAGGTATAATTTCTTTTTTTCAGGTACGTTTGAATTTCCATTTGATTTCTGCTAGATGTCTGAGCAGTGTCTTTTAAATGAACTGTGTTTAGAAATAAAAGAATCTCTTGTGCTTAGAGGATTCGATAGGTAAAGTATGCTGAAGTATTTTGTAGCTCACCTCACACTGAAAAAGACAGGTAATGGAAATTGGAATCCTGTTCATTTCAGTATAATTGAAAATATTTTCAGACTCTAAAGATACAAGAATATTTATTGTTGTTTTGTGTTTTTTTGTTACATTAAAAATAGCTCTAAATAAACCAAACACAATTTAGTATGAGTGGCAGCATGGGCAGAGTTTAGTGTTTAGTGAAAGTATGGCCAGAATGTTTCCGGTGGGAAAGGATATCATTAGCTGTTAAAACCTGGTCTCAATAACTTTCTTTACGGAGACCATTTGTCTCTACTAGAGCACATCTAGCCAAGTCGTTAGTTTTTTAAAAACAATGATAGAAAATGCAAGTCTGGAATTGTGCTGCAGGTATTGTGGTGGCTGTAGCCTTTGCACTGATAACGAGTTAACCGCAAGTTTACCTGTTTATTATGTTTATTATCTGTTTTTTTCTCGCATCTTAGATTGTCCAACTGTGTCTTCACTTAGGTTGGGAAATTTTCAACCATTATCTGTTCCAGTGTTACCTCTACTCTTTTCTCTTTTACATTCTTTTTTAAAAAAAAAATTTTTTTTAACGTTTTATTTATTTTTGAGACAGAGAGAGACAGAGCATGAATGGGGGAGGGGCAGAGAGAGAGGGAGACACAGAATTGGAAGTAGGCTCCAGGCTCTGAGCCATCAGCCCAGAGCCCGACGCGGGGCTCGAACCCATGGACCGCGAGATCGTGACCTGAGCTGAAGTCGGCCGCTTAACCGACTGAGCCACCCAGGCGCCCCTTTTACATTCTTTTCTAATCTTGATCTGTTTGTGTTTCAGAGCATTGCTACTTCAAATGTGATTTTCAGGTCAGTGTTGGTCTGCAAACTGATTTCATTGGTCTGTGATGAATTAAGGACAAAAATTCAGAGTAACCATTCAGAAACTTTTAATAACAACTTGATTATTACTATGATATCTAAGTACATTTTATAGCTTTTTTCTGCAGTGGATTAAAAATTTGAAAAATGGTTCTTCATCACAGATGGTTTCAGAATTATTTTGTTAGGCCTTCTTACTCTATTCTTTGTTTTTCTTAGTTGCTCTTACATATTTTCTTTCTTCGTCTCTCTGAACTGAAATTTTACATAGGTTTTAAAAGTCTTTGTGATTATTTGTATTGAGTCTACTATTTAACTTTACCCTAAATTAAAACCTGTGTTTTTTATTTCTTGAGGATTTATTTAACTCATACATGTATTTTAAGCTTTTCTATTGCTTGGAACATCCTTATTGTATAATCTTTTCAATAATTGAAGAATCTGTAGTCTAATCCTGCTGTCTTTTGTTTGTGTTGATTCATTCATTGTGTCTAGTTTCCTTGTATGTTTTGTGACTTTTTTAAAAATTTGAGTAGAGTTGTTTTTGAAAGTTGGTGGATTCTTTGAGGCCTGGATTGAAGTTACTTTCTTTCACCAATAATTTGCCTATGCTTCTTCCCCCAGATGCCTCGGGGTACTAACAATTTAAGAGTACTTTAAATAACATTGTCATATGAGGTTTATTGGATTTTACAAGTAGCATGAGTGTATCCTGAGAACCTTTGTGAAGGTTATACTTTGTGGTTACAGTGTCAAGAGAATTGATAAAACATTCTTGCAATAACAGAATTAGAGATGATCAGAGAGATTGGAGGTTGCCAGGGGTTAGGGATGGTGGGGGCCAAGGGTGGGTATGACTGTAAAGGGTAACAGGAGGAAGATCTTTGTGGTGCTATTAACGTGAGGGTATAGCCCTTCAGAGTAACAGCTTTATGTAGGGTTTCCTTTTGACAGACTTTTAGAGTCTGTCTCCTGAGCCTGTGGAGCCATCAGGATGTAAGCCCAGTTTCTGCAGTGCGACACCTACTATCAAGATAAAAGCTATTTTCTGGGTTTGCTTATTCTACGTTTATTTTGTTTATAGCTTAGGTGAATACCGTACTTTCTTGCTAGCTAAGCAATTCATTAAAATAGATTTTTCTACTAACTTTAAAAAGTGATATATAACAGTATCAAGATAATCTAGTCTGCCATACTGCTGGAAATCAGTGTCTACATCTATCTACAATTTTGTCTCTTATCAAGTATGTTGCTATTTTGCGCCTCAGCTGTCTTATGTTTTTGTTATTATAATAGGCATTTTTCTTTATCTCCTTGGTCTGTCAGACTTCTTGTGTGGGCCCATCACAGTCTATGCCTAGTTATGTTTTCTAATCTCGTCCCCGCCCCCCCCCCCATTCTTTTACTAGTCATATTCTGGTTTATTAAAGACATCGTATATTGTAGCTATCATTCTTTTACTCATGTCATTCCATCCTGCTTAAATGCTATCTCTTATTTTGACTCCAACTGCTTCTTCTAGCAGTGTTGACATTTTGGGCTGAATAATTCATTTCTGTGGGGGCTATCCTGTGCATTGTAGGATGTTAGCAGCATCCCTGGCCTCTGCCCATTAGATGCAAATAATACCTTCCATTTGTGATAAATGAAAGAGTTTCAGACATTGCCACATGTGCTTTGTAGGGGATGACGTCTCCCATGTTTGAGACCCACTGTTTTAGCCCTGTATTAATTTGGTCTCATTTGAGGAGCCTTCTCTGATTATCTGTGCCTGTGACTTTTACCGTTTGGATTTTTGGTAGTACATATTGTCTGGATTATACATTTGTCTCTGAATTTCTTTCTCTTCCTCCCTGCTCTGTGTGTGTGTGCGTGCGTGTGTGTGTTTGTCTTATTTCCCCCAAGTTCTAGAGCGTGGGGACGATATATTTGCTGTTTTGGTCAATCCAATATACATGTTAGTAGTTTTAAATATATCAATTGCTTGCCTTTTTCCGTTTTTTCTAGTTTTATATGGTAGTAGTGGGGGCTTAGGAAATTGAATCACTCTAGAAAGTGTGCAGAACTTCCAGGCATCCCAAATTATGAGACTTACAAATAGAGTTAATTCCAATGTAACAATGGTATGTATACCTGGTAATAGCTCTGGAAGATTCAAGGCGATGCAAGATAGTTGTAAAGATACAAGAAAGATATAATTTCTTTTAGATGTATGCAATATCTAAGTACCCAGAAAAATGTACAGTAGAATAGAAAAAATTCAGAAATATAGAAGATGGTAGGATTTGTAGAAGTTTGAAGTATGAATGATTAGTTCTACAGAGTGATATGAACAAAGTAATCAATATGTCGGAGTAAATTGTTAAGAATGATGGATGTAGCATCTGGCTAGGAGTGACTTGAATAAAGCTGACAAATGTGATATGTGAATGTTTGTAAGTTGAAAACAAATGGGGCCCAGATAGGTTAGCTTCTTACTCCCAACCTAGAGGTAGCGTTTACACAAAAACAAACAGAAAACCCCCAAAACCCAAAACAAAAGTAGCCGAAAAAATCAACCACAAACAGTTGCAGATTATATACTGTATTGTATCAGAATAATTCCTTCACGTCCTATGATTTTTAATATTATTAAATATATTGGCTAGTCACTTTGACAAAGTCAGCTCATAAATGTGACTTTTAATGTTCTCATATTAACATTGGAAAAATTTTGATAAATGAAAAATTTAAAAAAAATTTTATTACTGTAGACTTTTTTTTAGTATTGATTCTAATAAAGTATTCATAAATTTAGTGAAATAAATGACACACATTTAAAAAGTTAAAAAACTTTTTTTTTTTTAAGAGCACGAGTAGGGGAGAGGGGCATAGGGAGAGAGTGACAGTTTTTTTGTGTGTTTATTTATTTATTTTGAGACAGAGAATGTGAGCAGAGGAGGGGCAGAGAGAAAGAGAGGGAGAGAGAGAATCCCAAGCAGGCTCCATACTGTCCACACAGAGCCAGATGCAGGGCTCGAACTCACAAACTGTGAGATCATGACCTGAGCTGAAATACAGTCAGACACTCAACTGACTGAGCCACCCAGGTGCCCCTGAGAGAGAGAGAGAGAGAATATGTTAAGCAGGCTGCATGCTAGGTGTGGAGCCTGAGGTGGGGCTTGATCCCCTGGGGTCATGACCTGAGCCAAAATCAAGAGTTTGGACGCTCAACCAACTGAGCCACACAGGTGCCCCAATAAACTTTTTTTTTGAGCAGTTTCAGTTTTACAGAAAAACTGAGCAGAAACTACAGAGTTCCCATATATCTATTCATTCTTTGAAGGATATAAATTTTTTTCCCAAGGTATTCCACTATATACAATGTTATACACATAACAAACAACTTTACATCTCTGAACCGAATACGTACTGTAAGAGGAAAACCATACACTGCTAAAAATCATTTTACTCTAACCTAAGGTTTCTCATCAGCACTATTAACATTTTAGGCCAGATAATTCTTGGGTGGGGGGGTGTCTCTTCTGTGCATTGTAAATGTCTATTAGCAGCATCCCTGATCTCTACCCATTAGATGCCAATAATACCAGTTGTGACCACCAAAAATGTATCCAAACATTGCCAATGTTCCTTGGGAGGCACATTGTTCTCCAGTTGAGAACCACTGCTCTAACCAATTTGTGGTGTTTTAGGATTTGCTGTATTTTTTTAGGTGGGGGTCAGATTTAAGGGGCCTTTAGTTCAAGGAGTTGTGTAGAGAGAGTTAGAATCTTCCCTTCCACTTGGGGGCATAGGCAGTATAATAGTTTTACTGAGCTTCAGTTTCCTTAACTGTGGATAGGTAAAATATTACCTAACTGAAAGGTTGTTTTGATAGTTGATTGAGATAAATTATATAAAAAACTTTGGTTAATTTTAAATGTTGTGCTATCTTGTTTGAGTTTATTCTTTGGAATGTATAGAAAACCCATTTCAGAGTTCTTATTTCTGTGGTCAAGGCTATCATAGTTTGGGATCTACTATTTATGGACTTGAAGAGTATTATTACCGTGGGTAGACAAAAACTTTAAATGTTCGGTGAAAACTCATTTATGAGGTCAGTTGTGTTTTGACTCTTTGTGGTGCTCTAATTAGATTGTCACTATATTCAAATGTAGTAGTTTAGTGATCTCCTGTATTCTTTCAGCGACTTTGAGCTTCTCAAATTGAGGATAGCCAATCACATTGTCCTTCAAAGTTTTTGTCCTCATATCTGAAATCCTGCCAATTGTGACAGCTGGTGTGTCAGCTCCAATAGAGGAAGCTAGCCTCTGTCAGCATGTACTTGGTCCACTAAAGACTTCTAAAAACTTTGCACAGTTTACAACAAATGTCCACTTCTCATTGCTACTTTGTAGAATTATAAAACCTTGTTCATTAGTGATGAAATCTTATCTGTAATAATTAAGCTTATTCTTATTGTTCTACCTCTGCAGAAAATTTGCAAAGACTTTGAGAAGACAGGAAAATTATCAGAAAGACATTGCCATTATACTGTAAGTATTGCTTTGAAAAACAAATGTAAGTTAAGAATATTTTAAGTATCCAGTTGTTCCAGGGGAAAATATGTTAGGCAAAGATATTATATGTAAAATATAGAGCAGGATATATTATAATCTTATTAATAATTTATAAGAACTAATCCAATGCAGTCTTTTAAAAATTGAAAATGTGTTTTTATGTATTGAGATGAGGATTTTACCAATACCATTGAAAAATATTTCTAATTCTAACAAGGATTGATCTAGTTTATGTACATTTGCTTATTTAAAACTATCAGAATCCAGAAAATCATTGTAGTTTTGTAGGCTTGTGATTTGTTTGGGTGACTTATTGTTTAGGTTATTTTGCAGAATTATTTATTTGCTGATTTATTTATGTATTTCATTATTTATTTATTTGATTATTTAGTAAATTATTTATCTGATGAATTATTAATACATCTTCATGACATGCTTTAAATTATTTATAACTTAATTTTGAGTTTATTGCTTTTAGAGGCTGCATTGTTACTGACTAGTTTTGATTTTTTTCTTTGCGGTTCTTTAAAATTAAAGTATTAGCTCTAAGGCAAAAGTGTATTCATTGCAATGGCCATGGGTTTTTCTTTCTTTTTTTTTTTTTTAAGTAATTTATGGTAGAGATGAAATTCCAGTTATGCTTTGTTTAGCTCTAAATTTACCTGTTTAGGGTTACTGATGATAGAATGTTTATGTGTTGTGTACATACTCATTGTAGAGTCACTTACAAATTAATGATATAGCCTATAGTATGTAAACTGAGGTTGAACATGTAAACCTCAGTCCACATTATCCTTTGTATCTCTAAAGGACAGGTCTGCATTTCTTACTTGCTTTAGAATCATGAATAGAGTCTTATTTTATTTTAGTGGCAAATCTATTTTACTACTGGGATATTTTTAGGAAAGTTCAGAGAAATGAAGTCCCACTTAGATTTGGATCCCTGAGATATAAATTTGACTGATGAAGCCTTTGTTTTTTTAAGTTATCATTATATGTGTATTTGGCAAACAGCATGATGTTGGTATAGATTTTTATATCAGTCATAGTGACATATTTATTTCATATCATATCTCTTAATGGAAAGTTTTATACCACTTTATTTTAATGAACTAAAATGGACAAGGGCCTTTATAAATGCAAGCTATAATTTCTCTGACTTGAGCTAATAATTCTCTTTTGTAAAGTTTCTATTTTTAACCAGATAAGGTATTTCTTCTTTTGTCTGATTCTATTTCATAAGGTAGTGCAGTTATTAGGGCTCTCTTATTGAATAGGTTTAATGAATAGGTTAAGTAGTTGTTTGGTAAAACAGTGTTGTGTGCAGAACTAGGTCTTCTGTGTTTGCTTGTAGTGAACTACTGTGTACTTTACAATTTTAACATTTCAGAGAGAGGCAGCATTGTACAATTCAAGTTAGAATTTCTTATTTTGAAATATTGAGTATATGAATGTTTAATTGGGATATTGCTTTAGTATCTTCATATACTTGTCTTAAAGGAAGTGGTTTCATTTGATTTCTATACATGGATTTAAAAATGTGAGGCGTCTGGGTGGCTCAGTCGGTTGAGCGACCGACTTCGGCTCAGGTCACAATCTCAAGGTTTGTGAGTTTGAGCCCCGCGTCGGGCTCTGTGCTGACAGCTCGGAGCCTGGAGCCTGCTTTGGATTCTGTGTCTCCGTCTCTCTCTGCCCCTCCCCCACTCATGCTCTGTCTCTCTCTGTCTCAGAAATAAATAAACATTTAAAAAAAATTTAAAAAAAATGTGCGTATTATACATATCCGTGACTTCTGTTTTGGAGATGAACAACCACAAACACTGTCAGATACGGAATTTTATTTCAAAATGCACTTCAGTATGCCACTGTGGACTTCTTTTGAAGAAGAAAGCCACCTTCTCCAATGTTGAATAAGATCTACTATGTGAGTTGTCATGATAATATTCCCAGCCACACTGTTAATACTTATTTGTGGAGTATTAGCTGTGTTACCAAGTGGTCTTCATTGGAAAATAAACGTGTGTGCACACACATGCACACACATGGGAAGTTTTCTCCTGACATCAAAATAATTTTTTAGGATTTGTTTTTAGAAGGAGACATTAATGGAGATTGTCATAATAATAGCTAGCATTTATTGAGCACTTATGTGCAGGTACGGTGCTTATATCTTTTACATGGATTTTTTGTTTTTCACAGTGAGATAAGTACAGTTATTGTCTTCATTTTATGAATGAGGAAACAGATACTTGGAGGTGTTAAGTAACTTGCTCATTGCCACCTACCTGCTAATAAGCGTTGGTGCTGGGATTAGGACTCACTGAGTCTGACTCTTCAGGGTCTTTCTTAGCCCATTACGATTTGCTTGTATAGTTGGTATTAAGCAGGTTTTTTTGTGGCGTGTTTTTTTTTTTTTTTTTGGACTTGTTTTAGAGAATGTAGTTATTTATCTCTGATAGGTTTAACTTGCTAAGTATATTCATTTTGTGTTACACTTGGACATCTTTTTTATTTAAAAAAATTTTTTTTAATGTTTACTTATTTTTGAGAGAGAGAGTGTGCACGTGCGAGCACGTGTGAGCAGGGGAGGGGCAGAGGGAGAGGGAGACACAGAATCCAAAGCAGGCTCCAGGCTCTGAGAACACTTGGACATCTTTAAACAGGAGGAAGAACTTGAGCTTCTTGAATTTTCTGATTTGATTCTTCTTGTAATCCTGTATAGTGGACCAGAATTATGTAAAGAAGAATTTGTGCCTCAGGGAGATTGTATGGTTTACCTTGTAGATGTCCAACACTCAGATCTTTTTGACTTTAAGCCCAAGGCTATTTCCAGGGCTCTCTTAGGTCAAATTGGATTTCTTTATTTAAAAAATGGTATCGTCAGGGTTAGATACATATATATTGTTGAAAGAATGATTAAGAGTCTGATGTGTAAGCTTTTATAAGAATGACCACAAACGTACTATTAAATTAACTCTAAATATAGTGTTTTATATACAGTTAAGCATTTTAACACGTACATAAAAAGAATGAGAAAATAACCAATTGTGATTTTAAACACTTAAATGTAATTATTTAAAAGATTCTACAGAGCCTCCAGGAGAAAGGAAAAATGTTGTCAATTTGGTGTGAGACTAAGAGAACAGGATCTTTCTAACTCTATTTGCTACCTGAAAACAAAGGGCAGTCTTTCTCACCTTGGGTCTGAAGCACACAAAGAACCTCAGAAAGCAGATGAGCTAGAGTTAGATAGCAGTAGAGTTTGGGTGATGTTGGTATGAGTGCCCTAAGTAGCTGCATTTGTATGAACAGCAGGGTACTGTGTGAATCACTCAAAGTTTTAAGTTGGGGTTTTCAAATAAATAATTAATATTACATCATAAAATGCCCCAAACCTATGAGTTAGTTAATATGAAATACTGTAATAGCTAGGATGGCCATATAATTTACCTTCCAATTTAGGACCCGCCATTACTAGTGTGGTAGTAATATCTCACATGCCTATTGAGTAATTCCTAATAGCCTTATGTAACATCTATTTAAGAGGAATCTTAATTCACATACACTATCTTTAAAATGTTTGATTTTATGATCAAACTTCTTTTGCTAGTATTTATGTTTTTGTTAGCTATACATAGCAGTTTGTGGCTATGACTTTTATAAAGTGTGACTCATGGTGTTTCACAGCTTATGGAACCTATTTTCAAGGTGAAAGTAAAGAGGTGTTGCTTTTGGGAACAGAAAGATGAGGATAGCAAAGTTGCTCATGGTATAGTAGAGAGTTCTAAAGGTTCTCTTGATGTCATACATTACAGGATATTCTGTGATCATTTTGCCTTGTAAATCTTTTAATTGGTGGCATATTTAACGTTGTACTGAAAATGAATTCTATTTGTTACACCTTCAGAATTTATAATTTTATGTTTGATGATCCAATGGTTCCCGGCTGCCCCCCCCCCCTGCCCCCAAAAAAAGCCCCACCATGTTACATGTCGTATATATTGATATGTTGGCAGTTTGGCCAAAATATCTTTGAAAACCACTGTTTTTTTCCTTGGTGAAATGTTGTATAGGAAAATAGGAATCTCTAGAAAAGGGTGGTTTTTTGTAGTTTTCTTTTTAATTCCCTATTGACAGATATTTATCTAAAATGGCATATTACATTATTAAAGTCATAACTAGATTATTAAAAGTTCCAGTTTATTTGCATTTATAGATGATTTGTTAAGTTGAACCAGGTAACCACACTGGCATATTTGTGTTTGAATATATAGTTAAAAAAAAATTCTTGTGCAATAATTCTTACTCATTCATATGTATAATATTAGAACCCTTTTCATTCAGAAAAGCCTATTATGCCTAGTAACAAAGGAGGAGCTTCCTTATATTCTGCCTTGAGTTTGTCACAGTATAAAGTACTTTGTAAAATACTACTGTAGTTCTAAGAGTAATAATATAACTTCTGTGTTGGCTCTGAGAGAAGCTCCTTTATAATTGTGACAAGTGAAAGTACAGCCAAAGGTCACGTTGAACACAAAATTTCTTTCACACCTCGTCCGTTTTGTGGATAGCATGTGAAGTAGTGTGGGTCCCTGCACTGATATTTTAAGAGAGCAACCCAAGGTTGTTCCCGTGGAAATGTTTCAAATACCTTTCTCCCTAACCTCCCATGCGGTTGCTAAATTTGGCATGAATGTATATTTGAATCCTGGACTAATTAAATGGAACCTTATTAAATTTAAAGTTTGCAAAATAAAAAAGGGGACTCTTAGTAAGGATTTCTTGGGGCACCAAATAATACTGATATATGAGTCTTTAATACTGAATATTATGAATGCAGTGTCTTGGTGTTGATGTTGCTCAGTGAAACTGTGAACCCCAAACAACATAGCAACAACAAAAACAGAAAGTAAAATCCACACAAATGTAGTTATAGAAGCATGGCATGCCTATACGTGTACAGTTTATTGATTATATCATATTTGTGACTTTAATTTGGTTAAGTAAAAGTTGGAATATTAAAAAGATTATAGGAAAACTTTCTATTAAAAATTATATAAAGGGGATATACATATGATCCAGGTTGGTTATCAAATCTGTTTAACTCCTTCTCTTTACACAACATCAAAAAATATAGGTCACAGAAAGGATATTTGGAAGAGGATAAAATTGGCAGGTTACAGTTTTTAGTATAATTGATAAAAGTGTTTCTTTTTGTTTTTGGAACATTTTTTTAAAGTTGTTTTTCCTACTGCAGTATGCTCTTTCCTATGATTCTTCCAGAATAATGATTTAGAAGGAAGAGTGGTGCTCCTTCAGAAGAGAAATTTTGGAAATTAGTAGAGATGTTTTTGTTTGTCACAATGATTGTGGGAGTGTTTCTGGCATTTAATGGATGTGGATCCGGGATGCTATGTATCCTATAGTGCATGGGACCGTCTCAGACTACAGAATATTGTCCTGAGTACCACATAACTTTTGAGTGGCTGCTTGCTTAAATTATCTTTAAAGATAAAGCAATAATGCTTTCGTGTGTAATGATACAAATTTTTATAAGATTAGTTACATGAAAGATCTGATAATGTGGGGGAAATTTGTGTGGGGAGGCTTAAGTAGAATAAAGAAATCGTCTTAAAATTCTATGTAATTTACTTCACACATTCTTTCCACATCCTGATTTATATATAGCATTTAATATATATATATATATATATATATATATATATATATATATATATATATATGGCATTTCTAACTAGAAATTTAGTTGTAAAGTTTTCAGTTCAGTAATGCAGTTTACTGGAGGCTCAAGAATACTGATTGCAAATATGTAAGAAGATATTTAAGGTTTTTGTAACAACAAACTAAATTTTAAATTAATGGATCTCATTGAATTTTATTAGTTAATATGAATTATATAAAGATATTTCGTGATTGCCATCCTAAATATTAAAATTTCATTTTTTAGAATAATTATGAGTTAAAATTATATTTAAAAATTGTTTATTTTTATGTTGCCTAGTCTTCGGTACTACTCTGATATCATCTCTAGTAGTTTATTATATAACTTCTCTGTAACTTTTTATGTTACATTTCCTTACTCGCTCTATTTACTATTTTCTCTTTTAGGAAGATACAGCCTCTATCTATTGCATTTTTTTTAACTATCTTTTTTTTTTAAGTTTATTTATTTGGAGAGAGAGAGAGAGAGAGCGCTCTAGCAGGGGAGGGGCAGAGAGAGGGAGAGAGAGAATCCCAAGCAGGCTCCATGCTGTCAGCACAGAGCCTTGAGTAGGGCTCGATATCACAAACCATGAGATCATGACCTGAGCCAAAATCAAGAGTTGGATACTTAACCTACTGAGCCACCCAAACGCCCCATCTATCATATTTTTAAGTACTAGAGACTTAATGTATATGTCTTGACAGTGTGGTAGCATTCCTGGGATATATTGTAATTGCACTGTACCACATCTTAGCATAGGTAATTGTTTGACACTGCACTTAAAAGTAAAATCCAGGTCAGTTGCACTAACAACCACGTTTCATAATTTTTTCCATTTCAACAGTGTATGATTTGTTTTGGCATTTTAGTTATTATTTCATTTAAGCTTCACATTAGATTAATTTTGTCTGCAATCACTTACCTCAACACTGATTTTCATTCTGGAGTTCTCCTATGCTACTTACTCTTTCTTCATTTTTTCCTATAGTTTTTGTAGAGAATGACTTGTTCTTTCATCTCTTTGATCCAAACTTATTTATTTATTATATATAGATGCAAATATGTGACTTTTATTCTCTCTTCTTAAGTAGCTATGCCTAAGCACTTATTTAATAAAATATGTATTTTGATATAAATTACTTTTATTTTTCATTAATATTATGATTATGGAATTAGTATTGGTTAAAAAAATTCTGTGTGTAGTTATATTTTATTATCTCTGTACTTCATTTCAGGATAGTACAGGGAATGAAAGGGGTATGGGATCTGGTGGGATTGAGAACCACTGTTGTAGAAATGTGTGCTTATTCCTTGTAGCTCTTCCAACTCATGTGCTTAAAGGATTCTTCTAGCATAAATTGGAGCTTCTATCAAAACCAACAATTTGGAGTGCCTGGGTGGCTCAGTTGATTGAGGGTCCAACTTGATTTTGGCTCAGGTCATGATCACAGGGTCTTGGGGCTGGCCCCACATTGGGCTCCATGCTCAGCATGGAGCCCGCTTTGGACTGTCTGTCTCTGTCTCTCTCTCTCTCTCTCTCTCTCTGTCTCTGTCCCCTGCCCACTCCCCTCCCCCCCATTAAAAAACAGGGGAGCTTGGGTGGCTCAGTTGGTTAAGCATCTGACTTTGGCTCAGGTCATGACGTTATGGTTTATGAGCTTGGGCCCCACATCAGGCGAACTCAAGTCCCTCAGTTACTCATGCGCTCTCTCTCCCTCTCTCAAATAAATAAATAAATAAATAAATAAATAAATAAACAAATCCCAACAATTCATGTAGAAATTAAAATTTCAGCCTAAACACTCTTCTAATTAGGAATATAGGGACTTATTCTGATTTCTTTGATATTTTATAAATGAAAATTAGTTGCATATGAAGTATGTGTAATAGATTGAAAGATGAGATTTTATTTTGTCTATAAGATACCCAAACAGAGTGGGCACAGTTTTTCACATAAAATTTGAAAAATTACTAATGCTAATTAATCAGTTTTGGGGGGGGGGGATTCTGAAATTAATGAGTGATATACTGATTTGACAACCATATTGAACTGTTGCTTATGTCTCTAAATCATTCTCTTGCTTCATGAAAGCTATACTGTTACATTTTGTTATTGGTTTTGTAAATGAAACATAATTATAAAATATTCTAGTTAAACCCTGTCAGGAGTGAAAATGTCTTTGTATGCATTTCGGTATAGATACATGATTTCGTTTATCTTCAAAGTGATACTGTTTTACACTGCACGTGAGCATAACAGTAGAGATGAATGTGTAGCAGTTTGGCAGTCATTTGATACTGGTTTAATGTAGATACTCAATCTGAAGACTAATGGCCATTGCCATGGGGTTTCCCTCCAATCTTACAGGCATCTTTGCCTAGGCAAAGAATACTTGCTTCTAATTGCTTCCTCTAGTATAGTTTGCTATGGGTACTATTGAGCTTCCATTTTCATTCATGTTGTGAAGTATTGAGGTGATCTAGAAGGTCAAGAATTTTTTTTAAGTTTGTTTATTTTAAGAGAGAGAGCGCGTGCATATGTGTGCACGCATGAGCCAGGGAGGGGCAGAGAGAATCACAAACAAGCTCCACGCCCAGCTCGGAGACTGACACAAGGCTCAGTCCCACAAACGTGAGATCATGACCTGAGACAAAACCAAGAGTAAGATGCTTAACTGACTGAGCCACCCAGGCACCCCTAGAAGGTCAAGGATTTGATATCCTCTGAGGTTGGATAGCTTTGCTCTGGTCTCTCTCTGCAGATTGCAACTCATTGCCTTTTTTCTGGCTTAACTTCCTTATTATATGGACATAGATCTTAGGAAAGGTTAAAATGGCTTCATTTTATTCTCAGACTTGATTAATAGTTTGGTTGGGTATAGAATTTTAGGTTGTAGATAGTTTATTTTAGAATTTTGAAGGCTTTGTTTTACAGCATTCAGTGTTGCTACCAAGAAGTTCATTGTCTTTTTTCCCCTCCCTCTACATTGTTTTCTTCTGTGCATGACCTGTTTTTATTATTCTGAAAGCTTTTAAGATCTTTATCTTTGTGTTTTTATGATGATGTGTTTTGGAATGGGTTTTATTCATTGTTTATACTGGGACTTCAGAGGACCTTTTCATTCCGGAAGCAAGTGTTTTCCAGTTGGGGGAAATTACCTTCAATTAATTTATTCTTACTGCTTGTTAGTTTTTTTCTAGTTCTCTTATTTGCAGATTTGCCACCAGGGTAGTAGAGGTGGCATGTGTGAGACTGGATGTTATTGTACTGTGGATAAAATAGTTTGCTTCTCCTTGCTATCTTTTGTGAAAAGTTCTCTTATGAGTTACTTCCTTTAATATGTTACTTCTCTATTTTTCAATAATTTGAGATCTTTTTGGGGTTTTATGAGGGAAAGGAAATAAGCCTATGTGTTAATCTTTGTTGACTCAATCTTTCTATGTGCCGTTCACTGCTTACCTCTTTTCCTGGTTAACTTATCCTGCAAGATGCAGCTCTAAAAAGCTTTCTCTGATTTCTCAGTGATGTCAGCTCACTTCCTACAAACATTTGTAGAGCACTTACTGTATCATGTTGTAATTATTATTTTATTGGTTATCTTTGTAATAAAAATAAGAGTTGTACTATCTTTACCAATATTTCTGTACAAAAATAGTATTTCCTAAATGAATGAAAGCATAAATAAAATATAGAAATGAGATAGGGGCACCTGAGTGGCTCAGTCAGTTGAGCATCTAACTCTTGATTTGGGCTTAGGTCATAATCCCAGGATCTTGGGATCGAGCCCTGTGTCAGGCTCTGTGCTAAGTGTGGAGCCTGCTTTAGATTCTCTCTCTCCCTCTGCTCCTCTCCCCTATTCGTTCTGTCTCTCTCTCTCTCTCAAAAAAAATTTTTTTTTTAAATGGAGTGCCTGAGTGACTCAGTCAGTTAAGCTTCTGACACTTGGTTTCAGCTCAGGTCATGGTCTCACCCTTTTGTGAGATTGAGCCCCATGTTGGGCTCAGAGCTAATAGCAGGGAGCCTGCTTGGGATTCTCTCTTCCTCTCTCTCTGCCCCTCCCCCATTTGCATGCATGTGCATGCTGTCTCTCTCTCCCTCTCTCTCTCTGTCTCTCTCTCAAAATAAAAAGAAAAGAAATGAGATAGATAATAGGTAGAAACAGTACAGTTTTGTCAGAAGAATTACAGTTATTTCTTCTTTTAATCCTATTTAATTAATGTTTGAATAAAAACTAAAACTTGGTAGATATTTACTTTTAGTAAAATATTAATACCGTTTGTGTCCTCAAAGTAATGTCTTTATATTGAAGCTAACGTACCAAGTAGTCATGAGAATTTCAGTGTAAGAGAGCATCTTTCTTAATGAATTTAATTAGGAATTAAGCTATAAGATATTAAAAAAAAGCAACTAGCGAAGAGTTATATATTAAGGAGAGTACAATGAAATCATAGGAAAGAGGCAAGAATGGAGAAAAACTCTTGTCTTTTTGGTTAACATAGAATTCTAATAATTCCACATAATAAAATTGAAAATTCTAAGAAAACAAAATATATTAGTTTTGTGAAAACTTTCTGTATCCACAGACAAAAGGAAAACATCTGCATTAGCACAAGATTTTGTTAAAGGATCTTCATCACTCTCTTGAATTTAAGTTTCACCATCAGAATGACCTGTTGTCTCTTTGTGGGAAATTTTCCTTTGTTCATAATTTTGTTTTGTTTTATCAATTTAACTTTAATGGTAGGAAATAAAGTTTTGAACTATTTGACTCATGACTCCTGTTTCCATATAAGTTAAAATAAATCAATCAGGAAATATGTATTGAGTACATAGATGTCCTTGCTTGGTGTGAAGGCAGGTTCAAGAGGTATTCACTTTGAGAAGGTGCACTTTATTAAGATGAATACACATAAGAAGTGGCAGGTACAAAGTTCAGTAGGGTGAGAAATGTCTCAAAATTGTATATGGTTAATTACCAAAGAATGCACAGATGGGATTTATAGTAAATTTAGCTATCTTTAGTAGAATGTTGACATATTCTTTTTTTTTTAATTTTTAAAAGAATGTTTATTTTTGAGAGAAAGACAGACAGTGAGTAGGGGGGTGGGCAGAGAGAGAGGGAGACCCAGAATCTGAAGCAGGCTCCAGGCTCTGAGCTGTCAGCACAGAGCCCTACATGGGGCTCGAATTCAGGAACCATGAGATCATGACCTGAGCTGAAGTCAGATGCTTAACTGAGTGAGCCACCCAGGCGCCCCTGAATGTTGACATATTCTTAAGTTATATCTTACATGGTATATATAAAAGCAGTAAGGATTAATAACTTGATGAAGTTACTTAATGTGTTCTGAATTTTATTTTTAATATTTCTCTCTCATTTTAGCCCATAGACCCAGTATCTTCAGGGCTTAGTCATTGTTCTCCTTGAGTTTGTTTACTAATTAGAAATGTTCTTAGAATTACATAGAATTACTCTTGGGATATTACATTTTTCACCTATTAATTCATATATGTACTGTTATTATGTATGTGGTATGTTTTATACTATTATAATATTCATGTACTATTATAATGTTTGTATAAAATCATTCACATTTCAGAAATTAGGATTATACCAGAAAAGGTGATTTTTTTTTTTTTTTTTTTTTTTTTTTTGCTGTGTGTTAATGTTGTGCTTCATAAAGCATGGTTTGACTTCTTTGTTTTTTGTCCATGTATTTTTATTTAAACTCAGCATTCATATTTTTCAACAGTCATTTCAGGATAAAGCTAGATATATTTTTTCACCCAAATTCACTATTTTTTTTCTATCTTGTAATTCATTTGCAATTTGATGAAAATATTTTTTTAGCTGGGCCAGTTTCACATGTGTCCTGTCCCTACCATCCATCTCCAACAACTCCATCTCCTCTCCTTGTCTTTTATTTTGTATCCCATTTCATATGGTAGATGACAACAGAACCCAGTACACACACAAAAATATTATGAAAAACTCAAATCAAGTGTAGAAGGTTTATGGAGAAAAAATGTAATTATGTTATTGTATAAACTTTTACAATGTTGTCTAGCAAGCTAGAACTGCCTAACAGATGTGACTACTTCATTGTTTCAAATTTATGCCAATCAGAGTTGATAGGATTTGATCACACTCTAGTAGATTTATGAGATAAATTACAATATTGCATGACATACTTCAGATAGAAAACATCAATGTAAGTTGAATGTGATTTCTTGTGTAAGATAACAAGCCAGTAATTCTTTAAGTAAGATGGTTTCTCCTTTAAGAGAATATTTATCAGTTTTTGTGAAAATTAACACTATCTCTGATATTTTTTTCATGGTGACAAAAAAGTATATTAAACTTTTGTTTTAGTGTACAAATGTGATTGTAAATGAGTGGCATCTTGTTTCTATTTAGATATAGATGACCTGTCAAATTTCCAAAGGCCTGTAAAGAAATGAGGCTGAACTTAAAAGAAATTTGACTGCAGAAAATTTTAAGACAAGATAAAAAGCTTGTCATCGTGGTACTTCTTTATTTTATTTTAAGTTTATTTATTTATTTTGAGAGAGACAGCGAGTGAGCACGAGCAGGGGAGGGGCAGAGAGAGAGGAGAGAGAGAACCCAAGCAGGCTCTGCACTGTCAGCGCTAAACCTGCCCAATGTGGGGCTCAAACCCATGAAACGGGAGGTCATGACCTGAGCCGAAATCCAGAGTCGGACACTTAACTGACTGAGCCACCCAGGGGCCCCAGGTACTGACTTTTTTAGAGTAAGGTTTCATTAGATAAGTCTTACTAGGAATTTTCTTTTTCTTTCTTTCTTTTTTTTTTTTTTTTAAACAAGTAGAAGTTTAATACTTCACACAAACAAAGAAAATGAGAAAGACCATATTCACTAATGAAGTGATGGGTTTCCCCAAGGAAGTTAGAGCCAAGGAATGGGAGTGAGGTTCTCAGTCAAACCTGTTTGTTCTAACAATGAATGATAGAAGCAGTTATTTAAAAGTCCCTGCTAAGATTGTTTTTAACTTTACTTAGGAAGTCTACATGGCGGAATCCCTCAGTTCAATTTTGAGATGAAAGCATGGAGTCTCTTGAGAACTTGATACGAAAATGTTACTAAGTCAAATCATTTGTGAAAAGAGGGTAGTGGGGCGCATGCGTGGCTCAGTAGGTTAAGCGTCCGCTTTCGGCTCGGGTCATGATCTCCCAGCTTGTGGGTTCGAGCCCAGCGTCAGGCTCTGTGCTGACAGCTCAGATCCTGGAGCTGCTTCGGATTCTGTGTCTCCCTCTCTTTCTGCCCCTCCCCTGCTCACTCTCTGTCTCTGTCTCTCAAAAATAAATAAAATATTTTAAAAAACTAAAAAAAAGAAAAGAGGGTAGAATTTTTAGTTTCTTCAATTGAAATTTAAAAATTTTAGAATATGGAGAGTAGCCAAACTGATTATTATTAATATTTTTTAAAGAAGATAGACCCTCGTTTTTCAGGGAAGGGTATTGTAAAATCTTCCTAATTATTTTTTCAGAAAAAAAGTTATTTACATCATGGTTTAGGTTTAAAATATTTAAGAAATATTCCAAATGTTTACAGATGTCTAGAGGATAAGTAGAACAGGCAACCTTGTATTTAACATGCAGAATTAGTGTGTTAACATTTGCTGTATATATATTGTAAAAGCCTTTTAAAATCCTTCCTTTTACAAAGATTACTACATCTTGAAATTGGTTTATATCCTTTCTGTCCATGTTTTTAGACTCGTAGTACATTTATGTGTTCAACATGAGAGTTCTTACAAACTGAAATATTCTGTTAGAATTTATGTAGTTTTTTTTTTTTTTTAATCCTTTTTACCCAACAATGTTTCTGAGCTGTTGCTTCTAATTTTACATTTAGTTACTAATTTTAACTGTTATCTACCTAATATTCCGCGATAGGACAACATCAGTACCATAGTTGCTGTATCTGTTTGCTTTTTGGTGGACATTTAAGGGTCAGGACACTTCGCACAGACTTTTCCACAGATACTTGTGTGGCTCTGCAGTGCTCAGGGTGTTCGGTACACGGGACGGGCTGCCATCAACTCTTACAGCACTGTATCCAGGTTCTGGTACTCAGCAGCATTCTCAGGCAGTTTCGTGCTGTCCTCTTTTCTTGCTGAAGTTCCTCTGCTGTTAAAAGCCAGTTGCAAAGAAGCCTGCATAAAATCTTGTTATGCTGCTCTTTAAAACAAAACAAAAACAAAAAGCAAAAACCATTCTTCTATCCTTTCCCCACTCTGTATATAAGAACATAAAATCTGTATCTTTTTTGGTATTTGTTTGAAAAAGATGCCTTTTGTTATATTTTCCAGTTTTTACATTTTTGTTTGATTTTAACCTCTGGGAGGCTGGGACCTATGCTATTTGGGGGGTTATTTTTCCATAGCAACAGGTGCACTGGGGTCTGTGCATAAATAAGACATGATTTTGCTGAATATGAACAATGTGATTTTGAGCCCAGTTAGTTATGTAACTGTTTCATTTACTAACTGTGAAATATTGAAAATGATACACTCTTATTTGTGAACACTTTGGAATTTTTTTAAAGATTATTTGAAAATTTTATAATCTAAATTACATTCTTTGGGTTCAAATTTATATTATAATTTTCACAAGTCAGGCTTATTTTAATGCATTTTATATTTTGGTAGAAGTCATACATTTAAAAGTATACTTAAACATATATTAAACACTTAAGATTTGGATTATGATGCACCCTAACCGTTGAAGAGAAAGCTGTCAGTTTATGAAATTCTTTGACTTTGTGCCCAGCAGCTTGAAGCTGCCTCATACCATGCCAAATATTAGAATATTACTATTATTAACCCTTTCACTGAAAGTATTTCATCTTGAAATAAAAAAGATGGAATATGTTATTAGATCTGTATCATTTCTTACATATCAGTAGTTTCAAAAAGCTGAAAAATGTTTATGCTGTGTAATAAACAGATGCTGCTCTAACAATGCAATACATTATGTACCAAAAATGATCTCTGTTTTAATCATAGATGCTGATTTAATGAGACAAGACTAGCTTACATCAAAAATGGATTTAGGATGTGATTTTTTTTTTCTGTCTGTGTTTTTTCTACATAATTAATAGACATACCTTTTAATGTCAGTGTCAGAATATTTTTGGAGTATTTATTTCTTTGATTTTTACATGCGTTTTCTTTTTTAAATTCCTAGGAGAATGTAATTGTCTCATAAGCCCATTTAAAATAGTAACAAAATTTTAAAGAAGATACCTCAGTTTTGCCCTGTATTCTGTTTTGCATGAAAATGATTCTTACGTGTTGTTGTTGTTGTTGTTGTTTTAAAGTTTCTACCTTTTTTTTTTTTGAGGGAAGACTTTATTTTTACATAACTTATGGGGGAGTTCTAGGGGCGACTGTCAATTAGTCCATGAATTGCCTGTTGGGAGATGGTGACGCTTGAGGTTTCCAGTCTCTCTGATGCAGGGTACTTAGGTTACTGTGCCCAGAGTTACTGGAACCTTTCCTAATCTATGAGAGAGCTCTTCAGTGGGCTCTACTTACGTTTCCTCTTCACTTGATTTTATTTTTTCAAACTCAACTGCAGTCGCTGACTTTGAGCTCTTAAATTCCCCTACATCTGGATTGTACATCTCAATCGACAAATTTGCCTTTGCATATGGTCAGATAATTCTATATTTGGAAGAATATTCCTATTGTGTGTTTTATTCCGTTGAATCTAGCAGAGTTAAATGTAGTTTGGATGCATAGGGAAGAATTAATGATGGGAAGATACAGAGTTGGTAAATTATTTATTCTGGCCCCGAGGAAGCTGAAAAGCTGAGTGAAAGACTAATAAATCATTTGTGGTAGTGCTGGTTGTCACTTCCAATTATTTTAGACGGTTTTGTGATAAACTGCAGCACCTGCTAGATATCCGCACACCCTCCCTTGATGCTGGTGGTGCAGCTTGTCTAGTCGATTATCAGAGGCAAGTTTGTGTAAAGTTTATTTAGGTCGGAAAGGAAATTGCTCTTTTTAAGTCGATTTGGTTGCCTTTTTTCATTGTTTTGATTGCTGAAAGGATTCCTGTGACGTGGCAGGGACTCTGGAATGTACATACCACTTTAGCCAGGGGAGACTCTCTTTATCTTTTGTTAAATTAAATACTTGAAGGATTGAGCTTCTTTGTTATTCCCAGACTAATTAAAAACTACTTCTACTGAGATGATTAGTATGCTGAAGATCAAATCATCTTTTTGATACCACACCATTTAATAGAAAACCACTGCTGCTGTTTGACCAGACCTTTCTTCATCATTCTTTGTTACTAATGGCCGAGGCTTTGAAATCAGTAGCTCTAAAAGGTAGTGGGGTCCCTCTTTGCATTGGTCCTGAACTCAGCTGCTGAGATCCTTGGAGGCATAAAAACAACTTGAAAGAAAGCTTAGCTAAGACTGGTCTGGTGGTAGCAGTGATGAGATAGAGCTCTCTAAAACTCCGTGGAAATAAATTGTGAATGTTACCTAATGTGCATGCTTGAAATTCTGGTCAGTTCTTTTGTTTCCATCAGAGTTTAATTATTGTTTATTATTTTGGCCCCAGAGCACAGAAACTTTTGTTTAATACAGAATAACTTTGTTTTCATTGAGATTTTTAGCTTTAATGTAAAAATATGGGGTATTTGAGAGGACTCTTAAGACTATATATAAAGAAATAATCTTGATAAGTGTCTTGTATTTATTCAGTCACACTTTTACTAACTTATTTCTCCTCATAAACATTTATTAAGTTCATGTATTCCTGGTGTCTGGGAACAACTACTACTATTAGTTATAACTGATTCTTTTTTTAGAGCTTACAGTTACCATGTACTACTGTAAGCATTTTATATATAAGCTCATTTCAGTAAGGCTTTTACTTACTGTTCTTATTCTTATTTTACAGAGGACCCTTATGGAGTGATAAGGCCATAGTGATCTCATTTTTCCTTTGAAGTCTGTACAAAGAAGGAAGTGTTTATGATAAATCTTAATTAATTAGGTTTAGAATTTCAATCAAAATGGCATTTGAATTTCCTATTATATACATTCTTTCACTTTTATTCTCTACATAATTAATCATTATTATATTCTTATGACGAAGAAATTGAAGTTTAAAGAGATTAAACCACTGTCTTAGGTTAATCAGCAGTTTAGAGGTTAAGGAGCTGGGATTTGAATCAAGATCTGACTGCCTCTACACTCTATTTAGGAATTACAAACCCTACTCTTGATAGTCTCTTGTTTGGTAAGCAGTGGAAAGTGGCTAATAGGAACCCAGGCTACTGCAGAACTTTTCCAGAAATAGGCTCAGTGTCCCTAGATGTAGTGGGTTTTTTTGTTTTGTTTTGTTTTTGAGAGAAGTTAAAAATCTAAATCTTTTTATGTGAAATGTTCAGATTTTTAAGTCTTGGCAGTTTATTCGGGATAAGTTGTTTGCCTACTGAATGTGAATGCCACTATGTGACTTTTGCATATTGCCTTTGGTAGAATTTGTTTTAAATTAAGTTTCCCTTCTAACTTTATCCAATTGAAAGCTAGTAAGAGTCTATGAAAGAGTATTAATAGGACAATATCAGTGGAATTACATACTTTGGGGAGATTAACAATAATTATTCATTATTTTAGTAATTTTTTTTAGTTTATGATATACCTCAGATGAGTTTTAGTTGAACTTGGATTTCTAATTATCGTGGGATGCTACTAATTTAAATACGCTCTGGCATAGAACATAAAATCAAAGAATAAAAAAGTCAAATTAGAATCTTGAAAATCTAAGCAGGTATTAAAATATGTAAATGTTAATTGAAACTCTCTCAATGTTGTGCCTTTGGTAACAAATCCTATTATTCCCTCCTTTCCCTACTTATATTCATTTATTTTCCTATGGTATGAACCATGTGGAGGTTTAAGATACATGGAGTTTTTCACTGAAATGCCTTTATCACATTTATAGGTAGGATAATACAACATGTGGAATGTTGTGACTTTTACTTTGTGAAACTTTGTGAAATGGAATTTCACACAATTAGTCAGAGGCTTTTATTTATATGGAGTATTACCCCAGTAGCACTTTTTTGGTGAATGGGAAGCTGAAATAAAAATCAGTGGTTGGTTGTTATGCTTTTATGTTACTTAAAATACAAATAATGTATCCTTGGAGACAACTTCAGCGTCATTTCATCAGTGATTCAAAAAAATCGAGACTAAATTTAGTTGTTAGGATAGAGAGTTCTTTGCAAACCAGGTTAATATTTACTATTTCGAATTTATTATTTCAAAATAATTTTTCTTTATGAATTTTTAAAGCCTGTGTTGTAAGGAAAGACATTCCATCCAGAATCACTAGCTCTTTCAAAAAGAGCGTAATCAATTATGAATTCTTTAGTTTGTCCTTCAGATTCTTTATGTATTACTTAATATATAAATAAAATACTTGTTACCGACGTAATTTTTCTCAACTAGAGTTTTTGGACTTAAAGCATTTTATTTAATAGTATTCACCTATTGGTCAAATTATGGCTTTAAAAATTTAATAGAAAAATATTTTACTGTGTCTTTTTTATTTTAAGAACAGTATATACTCATTACAGAAAAATTGAAAAAATAAAAACCACACATAATCCCACTACCGAGAAATGACTAGCAAACCTCTTTCTTGGAGGTTTTTTTTCCTTTTTCACTTTGTCTGGTTAGCATTTTATATTTATCTTTTCTGTGATATTAGTCATAGTTTAGTGATTTGTTTTTATTTTTATTTATATATATATTTTACATATATATATGTTTTAAAGTTCATTTATTTATGAAAGAGAGAGAGCAGGGGAGGGGCAGAGAGAGAGAGGGAGAGAGAGAATCTCAAGCAGGTTCTATGCTGTCAGGGAGAGCCTGATGCAGGGCTCGAACTCACAAACTGTGAGGTCATGACCTGAGCTGAGATTAAGAGTCAGAGGGGTAACTGACTGAGCCATCCAGGTGCCCTAGTCGATTGTTTTTTTAAAGGACATTGTAATATTTGACACAGTTCAAATGCATATCCTTCACAAAACTTGTCATCCAGTACCTGGAAGTAAATTCTCCTTCCTGACTTCCATGTGACTATACTTCTATTATGATACCTTGTAGCTATTTATATTTTACCCCAGCCATCTGGAGGGTAAGCACTCTCTTATATTTTCTTTATATTCTTATAACAGTTCCTGACTGTTGAATGAATAAATGAAAATCGATCTTTTAAATGTTTAAAAAAATTTTTTTATTGATTTTTGAGAGAGGGATAGGGAGAGAGAGTGCAAGCAGAGGGGCAGAGAGAGAGGGGGACAGAGGATTCTAAGCAGGTTCTAGCTGACCGCAGTGAGCCCATTATAGGGCTCAAGCTCATGAACTGTGAAATCATGACCTGAGCTGAAGTTGGACACTCAACTGACTGAGCCACCCAGGTGCCCTGAAAATAGATCTTTAATTTGTGAATTACCTGCATTTACCAATTGAAACAGCAAAATGGCAGCATATATACATATCAATGGAATTTTAATAATTTTAATGGGTTGTACAAGTAGGGCTTTTGTGGGAATGTGATTATACTAAGAAATCAGTGAAGTTTATGGAGCTAATAATCCTTCCTAGATCCTAAGATCTACCTGGTCTTCTACATCATAATTAATTAATGAAGATTTACTATGTTCAGATTTGCCAAGTCTAATTTGAAGAGGGAATTTTGCTAAATAAGTATCTATTTAAAATATGACAGTATTAAAGACCTGTAAAAGAAAAACTGACTTATTGGAAGGTTTGTAGTTAAAGTGGAGCATGAAATTTAAAATAAAAAATTTAGATATGGTAGATCTGTTATGGTATTCTTGAGATAGAAGGTAAATCACAGTCCTAGAGGTGATGAGGCCTTTAGAAATTCTCTTCTTATCAGTAGGAAACTGAAGTTTTAGGACATAAATAATTGGATCAGAGTCATAAGACTGCATTGTACCTAATGTTTATCACTCATGTCTGCTCAAATAAGTTTTGAATGAGTAAATTAAATGCCTTATATGTAAGAAGGTGATGAAACTTCACCATGTGTCCTTTAGGAAATTTATAACCGAAAACACTTACCATCAATGTGTATATTAGAAAACAGAATGTTTGTATTCCTTAAAAATATTTATGCTTCAAAGAGAAGAACTTAGAAGACATAATACTTATTAAAGTATTATGGTAATGTAAAGGAAGATTAAAAAAAGTGGGTTCTAGTTAGCTTTGTTTCTAGCAGCACTTTGACTATATTATTGGAAGGTATCCTTGGATAAGCTTTGTGGAAACTTTTCAAGTTGGAAGATTTCAGCTGGAGTGTCTAAAGGGTCACTTAAAAAAAACAAAAACCTCTATATTAAAATAAAATGTGTCCAAGCTTTAAAGAAAAGATCTCAGAGTTTGCAGATGATCCTAAAATTGGAGCTAGAGGAAATAATGAGGAACAATGCAATCAGATTCAAAAAGATTTGGATTGTTTAGGTGATTGGGCCAGCAGATGGCAAATGCAGTTCAGTGTAGACAAATGTAAAATAATTATCGTAGGAACAAAGAACCAATCATACAGCACACTGATCAGGAAAAAATTTGTGGTTTATTGTAGGAAAACCATTGAAACAGTTAACCCGGTGCACAGCTGCAGCAAAAAAGGCAAGCAAGAAACCAAATTAGCAGACGGATAGAATATAAAGCAAGAGGCAATACTTATAGTGTATTAAGAAACTTGCTAGACCCCATCTAAATTACCCAGTCTAGTATTGGTTGCTAGAACCACTTTAGAGAAAGTAAATTTTTGCCTTGGAAATAGACAAGAAATTGTAACAAGCAAGTCTAATAATGTTAAAGAGATTTGAACTAATTTTTCTGAACTTTGAATTTGTGAGCTTTTATAGATTCGAGCAAGATACTGAGAGTAAAGGCACTTCATTCAGGTCTGTCCACTATCAAAGCTTGATCTTAGTAGAGAATGCATACGGTTTCAGCTGCCTAGGGCTTTACCTAATCCCCCTTCTAGTTTAGGTAGGAGGCTGCTCCTCACATCTCTCAAAGAAAGAAGCCTAAAAGCTGGCATGATGAGGTCCTTCTGTAGTTTGAGAACCGTACCACACCTTGGCACCAGAGAGATCATGGGCATGAGAGCTAAGAGCTGCTGGTGAGATGCTCCTTTCTGTCCTGTAATGCTGGATGCGGTAACATGTTGCAGGGTTCATTCTAGGCTGTGGAGGCAGGACTTTGGTTCCTCATTCTCCAACCTAGTCTCAATTTTTTTGAACTACCCAATACTCAGCCAATAGATTCCTTTTTGGCTTAGATTAAGCAGAATGTGTATGTTGTTTATAATAAAGAACCCTAACTGGTACATTGGTAATGTTTTGCTGTTTTAGCCTTGCCATTGCCTTTTTTTGTTTTTCAGTGTGTTTGCTTTGTTTGGAGTGGTATCTCACTATAAATCATATCTTGGATGAGGGGAAGAAAGCTAAAATGCAAAATCTGTCTCAGTCTCTTCTCTCACAGTCTTTCTCATAGTTGAAAAGATGCAAGAAAAATACTATCAGCGTCAATAATTCTTTTGTAAAATTTGACTTTATCTGTGCAACTGAATAGCATCACTTTGTTAAAAATGGGTGTTTGGTGTTCAGTCTGTTTGTAAAAATAGTGTATATACATACCTTTATATATTTGTGGGATCTTTAAAAAGCATTTCCATATTTTATTTTGGATGATTTTCTTAGTGTCACATGAGTAATAAGTTGTAGATCAGGGTATACTGTCCAGTGTTTTTTGTTTTATATTACTGTTGATTACTGAATATTTGTTCAATGAAATATTTTGAAGAATAATAACACTTGTGAATTAAGAATTGTGGATTATACTTTAAGTTTGTGGTGAGTTGATTGGTCAATATTTAGAATTTGATCTTTTCACACAAGCAATGTTTTAAATAGTGGTTAGATTTTCTATTTATCAAATATGTCATATTGACTTGTATTTAAATTGTTAGTCCAGTGTATGGATGCTTGAGGCATAGCCACATGTAAAGTGAGAAAAAAGTAATAGAAGTTTCTTTTTTTGAGGGATGTTGCGAGGGCTATTACCTGGAAAATTTTTGAAGTAATCAAGAATTTGTCTTTGAGACTTTCATCATTCTTAAATGTGCAATGGAACCCTTCCCGTAGAAGGATTGTCCTTGAGTCCATTACTCATAAACCTGTAGATTGCTAGAACTCTTACCCTGACCTAAGACTGTATGTATCATGGCATCCATGGCATGCCCCTGCCTTTTAAAAAGTAAGGATGCCAGGATGCAAGTTTGACTCCCCCTGCAACCCTGCCCTATTGTATTGGTTATGGATGGCGTTAGGGAGAAAGCTGTATGACTGCACTAGTTCAGACATCTGTATGAACCCTTTCTTAGAGATTATTCTTTTATGAAGAAGATACTTCATTCTTTGACATTTTGGTTAGTGTATCTCAGTGAAAGAAAGACATTTGTCTAGGGTTCAGGGAAATGTCTTTGGTTTGTTGCACCATTAGGGACTGCCTATATTTTATACATGTCTGTATAATAAAGAAAATCAGTATATTTGGAAAATGATTTTGCATATGTGAATGTTAAGAGTAGCTGAGGTTTTCCATTCTAACCTTTAAAGTACTTGAGATCTTCAATTTTTTTTTTCCTGATCCTGATCCTATACATGTGTAGAAAGAGCTATCTGGGACATGGGGCTGAAATACTTAGTAGATGATTACTTTCCGTGGTTGGTATGCCAGACTGCTGAAGACTGATCTGCATATCTTCAAGGTAGCATAATGGGCCTTTTAAGAGTAGAATTAAGACTCTGTGCCTCAGTACTTGCCCTCCCAAGAGCAGTTTATCTGCCTTGCCTGCAGGCATCACAGGTTCCTCTGTGGTTCAGGATCTGCAGCTAGCGTTTTCTGTTGACGCTTGCAGTTGAGCTCCACTGACTGCTGTTAGTGCTCTGACTACCTCACATGGGGGCCTGATAACTCTTGGCTTTTTCTGGTCGGTTCCTGGGTAAAAAGACAGGCCTTTGTATTAATCATGCCTTCATGCACAAAGATGAGGTCTGTGACTAATGCCTACTTTGTATGCTACTGTTGGATGCTCAGGGGCTAATTTTCCTTACCCAAAACCTTTTCTTTCTTTACTAAACTGCTAGGTTTGGAGTCATTTCAGAAGACCAGTTGCTGTAGACAGCTTAACTGTATAGTGGGATTTTCCTACATTTAGTTCTGGTTGCCTGCCTGTCTGCCTACCTCTTTCCTTCCTTTCTTCCATCCCTCTCTTCATCCCTCCCTCCCTCCGTCCTCTATTCCTTCTTTCTTTTTTCTTTTCTTTCTTTGGTGACAATTTCGGTTATTTTTTATTCAAAGAAAATGGTCATGTTAGAAAAGTCTATGTGAAAATGTAACTTGTCAGTTTATTCTAAAAATATTGGGTTATTTATTAGTAAAGAGGGATTAAATGTGTTTAAACATTTTTTATATAAAAATGGGATCTTACATAGCCATTGCTGTTTTTCATTTAACAGTATATTATGGACAGGAAATATACATCATCTCTTTTATATCTATATCATCTCTTTTAATAGTTGCATAATATTCTATTGTATGGATGTACCATAATTTATTTAACTGGTTCCCATTGATGACTGTTTGGGTCATTAGCATTTTTTACTGTTGTATATGATACTGCATTCAACATACTTTTGATAATGTTCATATATATGTATATATCCCTCATCACTTCCATAGGATAAATTCCAGAAGTGGAATTACTGAATAAAAGGGTAATTACATTTTTAAGGCTTCTGATACTTACTGCCAAAATTCATGTGTTTTACTCCCATCAATGATATTTGTTTTGTTTATTTACATATTTTGAGTGTGAGTGAGAGAGGGGCAGACAGAGGGGGAGAGAGAATCCCAAGCAGGCTTCATGTTCCATGCGAGCAGGACATGGGCCTCAGTCTCATGACCGTGAGATCATGACCTGAGCCAGGATCAAGATTTGGATGCTTAACCGATTGAGCCATCCAGGCACCCCTCTCACCAGTGATTTTTGAGAATCCTTTTTTTTTTTCATGTCAACAATAGGTATTATTACTTAAAAAGAAAACATTTTTTGCTAATATTATAGGAGAAAAGTGTATCTTAATGTATATTTTAAATGTTATCGACCATGTGTATTTATTTTATAATTTTCTCCTTAATATCACCTAGCTGTTCAGGTGTTTTACTCATACTTATTTAAGTAGTAAATTGTATATTAAGACGATTGACCCTTTTCTGACATGTTGGTGGTATTTTTTTCTGTATTTCATTCTGTATTTTTTTAAATGACTGAGTGGAGGCATTGCTTTGTTGTTTTCTTTAATTTTTCTTTTTTATTCTTGGGCCATTTAAAATTTTTAATTAAATATATGTCTTGTTTTATACATTTTCATTTTTAGTATTCTAAATTTTCCTTTAAACATACATTTTTAATCAATTTAGGATTTTTAAATGTTAGTTTTGGAGCATATATTCTGTATTTTCTGTTTACTGGTTTTGCAGACCTTGATTGGCATATAAACTCATAATAAAGAATATAAGAAAAGAGAACTGAACTGCTGCTAACTGACTGTGACCTTGAGTCTCAGCTTCTGTATCTGTAAGATGAAGATATTGGTCTGGTACAGTGCTGTCATTGAATTATTTTGCCCATGAACCACAGTAAAAAATAAAATTTAAATCCTAACCTAGGACTAACATATATCTACTCCTCTACAGATAAATATTTGTGTGTGTGTGTGTGTGTATACACACATACTACATGCATTCTCCTTTTTGTATGTCATGCCATATCATGTCATACAATGCCAGACTATTAAAAAAAAGAAACAAAATTGCTGCCTGCAACTTCCTAAATTGCTTTCATTACACACAAAGGGGTATTTCTCACAGTTTGTGAAACACTGATCTGGTGAATTGGACACTCAAATGCCTTCTAGGGCTGACCAGCTAACAGATACAAGTAACTTGCCAGTTTAACAAATCAGAGGACCCGGGTCCTATCTAAAGGCATTCAAATTAAAATAAAACTTGCTAGGTCAACAAACACATTTTCAGGTGGAACTCAGCCTACTAATTTGGACCTGTAGCCTAGACCAGAGTGGGGGAGAAAACCCAAAGATGGTAAAACACAAGCTCATTACTCTGTCAGATTGCTATAAAATGTTTTAAACAGAGCTTGTTCAGGCAGTGGATCACAGACCATACTTTGAGTGGCATTGGTCTAGATGGTGATTTTGAGGTACTTTCTAGTACCTTCCTAATCTAGAATTCTATGGCTTCATGACAACTTTCAGACATAGAAATTAGGATACCAAGTGGCCTCACTCAGTTTTTCTGGTATGATAATCCTATGATACCATTTGAGAAAGGGAAACATTAAAAGAGATTATGCTAGGTATCTGAGTTACTCTGGAGGCTGATTAAAGGGGAAGGTGGACTTTGTCCTTTCCATGACACAATATCTCAGCAACTGTGTCTAAAAATGAAAGATGCTGATGAATAACCAATGAAAAATTATGTTGCAAAGTTAAGTGTCACTGAAAAAATATAGCAGCATTTGGATACCTATGGAACCTTTGTGTGTGTGTGTATATGCACACGGAATTATTTAATGACCCGATTTTCTAGTTTTGGGGGCAAGATATATACCTACAAGAGAGATTCTGTGATGTACAACCATTAAGGCTCACTTTGGTGACTTGGGTAATTGTAATGGAACCATGGAGCCATTAGGCTCCAGATGGAACTTTAATCTGGCTTCTGATTGAGCCAAGTGTCCTTGTAGAGTCTCTAAGCATCTGTTTTGGAAATATATCTGACATTATTCAAAATTTGTACAAATTAAGCCACCCTTGGGTTATAATTCAATTTTTCTTTATTGAGAAATGTATTGTAAACAGTTTTATGCAATCAAGTAAAACTAGTTTATACCCATTACTTATTTGCCTATTAACTGGTCATTTATATTTTGTGATTAAAGTCTTAATGGATTTCAGAAAGCTTATATTATACTTCTAAAACTGTAATTTGTTTATAAAATGTGAAGAGTTGTTTCCTAGTTTCAAATAGCTTTCACATAGGTCTTTATTTTTGAGAAACTATTTAAAAATACTTAAAATTGTGGTGATTTCACCTTTGAATAACAGAACCCCCTAAATAACCTGCCTTATACCAGAATGAAGTTTATTTTCTTCCATAATGGACGTTAGAGATAGAGAAGCCTCTAGGGCTTGGTCTTCAAACACTAGATGAAAACGGTGCTGGCTTGGTTAATCTGTCTCTCTTGCTTTGTCTTCAGACTGGTTTCCTTCATGATCACAGGATGGCTGCCATTCAGCAGCTGGAGCAACAAACATCCTTTTGTTCCAGCAGAGAGAGAAAGCAAGAATTTTTTGTTTTGGTTTTTTTGTTTTTGTGTTTTGGTCATTGCAGCCTGAAAGTTTTTTCTTTCAATTTTATTGGCCCAGTTTAGACCACCTGTCCATATAATCGTTAATTAATTACTCTCCTATTTACAGAAGCACGGAAATTAAAAATTATTGTGGGAAGAAATACTGATTCAGTAGTTTTTAGTCCCTTTGGCTTTTCTTGTTAGGTAGAGGTGGACAAATACTTCTCATATTGAGGGTAATAAATATTACTTGGTCTAGGTGTACTGCAAGGAGATTGCATTATTAAATAAATGTTAGTGACATTTTCTCACTGTATTATCACTACTCTTTGTTCCTTCCTCCAAAAGAAGAGAACATCGTTCTTTGGACTGATGGTCCTCAGCAGCTTGCCTTGCCATATGTAGCTAAGTTTTATTTTTATTAAACTGTAGTGTAAGTTACATACAGTGAAATGTTCAGTTTTAACAATTGAGGATGAGTATTGGATATGAAGAGTTATAAATTCATGACAGAAAGATCTTATTCTGGATTTGTTAGGAAATTACTGGTATGTAAGAGAACAAGTCCGAAAGGAGTGTTAGAGCAAACGCCGACGTCAGATTTAGGTTGTCTTTCCCTAGACCGTCCTGTTTGTGTGCAGATTTTCCTAAAGGGTGAAAAGCTGTGTTTTTCTGCCAGTTTGTCCACTGTTCTTAAATTTCTTTTGCTCCTTCAAAATGTATTATTGCAAGTGCCATTAATTTGGATTTTGTGATAAATGAGCCCTAGATATTTTTAACTATAACTAAACAATTTGATAAGCAACTAATAGAGTAAATAAGGAACCCGTTTACCTCTTTAAGGGGTAAGACTGTTAAAAAACTGTCAAGCATTCTACATGTCTTCCTCACCTTTATCCCTGTGGCTCATAGGTCTTGTTGATTTTCCCTGATGTTTATCTCTGAAATCAGTTCTCCATTTTCCAGTTTGGACCCTGTTTATCTCTTATCTAGACTCCCTAATCTCTGTGCCAGAATATTCATATAATCTATATTATTCTTCACTTTGCTTTCTTTCTTTAATTTAATAGGATATCCTACCACCTTTCCATGTGAGCACATAGATCCTCTCATTTTTAAGAGCCTCCCAGTATTCCAAAGTAGGGATGCATCGTATATAATTAAAAAAAAAAATTATTTATTTAAGCAGTGTCTATACCAACATGGGGCTTGAACTCACAACTTCGAGATTAAGAGTTGCACACTCTTCCAACTGAGTCAGCCAGGTGCCCCAAATTTCAAAATAGTCTTTCTTGATGCTACCTTTTGTTAAAAGTTGCCATCCTTGGGTTAGGGGAATGGGTGAAATAGGTCATGGGAATTAGGGAGTCCATTTGTCATGATGAGCACAGGGTGATGTATAGAAGTGTTGTTTGATTATAGTGTGCACCTGAAACTAATATAACACTGTTAACTAGCTAGAATTAAAATTAAAAAAAATACTACATTTCCGTGTCCTACAATGGCTGTTCTTAGCACAGGGAACATTCACTTCCCAAGGATGGGTAAATCTGAATTATGCGTGGGCATTTTAAGACTGTAAAATTTTGATATACTTTCTTGGTTGAGGATTTCTCTTGTAGGAAGAACTGTAACCATTTTAAATATTAGAGATGACAGAAGTTTGTAAACTCCCTCATGGTCTGACCTTCTTGCCCTCTGTGATCTAATAATTTTGAACAGGTTTCCTTATCCTTGGCTGGAAATCCTCTATTTTCTCCTCTCTTTCACTTCTTTGCACTGATGTGTGGTTTTTACTCTATTTTAGTACCCTTTTCATCTTATCCTGTTCATCCTGAAGTCTTATCCGATATTTTTCCCTCTTCTGGATTATTACGTGGCTAGTGAGCCGTTTACTAAGAGCACTTGTAATTTCCTTTAAACTTCCCTCTACTAGATTTTGAGCTACTTGAGGACGAAGTGGTATTTTGATATATATTTTTAGCATGTAGATAGTATACATAGTAGTACACATAGTAAGAAATGAAATGTCTGGATACATGAATGAACTTTAGCGGAGTAACTGTGGAAGTGTACTAAGTATATTTATGTTTTCGCTCAAAGTAGCTGAACTTTCAGTAGTGACAGTTGCTGACTGTGTTTTTTGTTGTTAATAACTTGGAGTTGCAGAAAGCCTTTACTCAAGCATCTGGTAATAGGGGAAGTAAGATAAGCTTTGAGAGTTAAACTTGCAGATCTTCACAGAGAGGAATAGAGCAGAGATGCAAAGTCTCTGAAGAGGCAGAAGACTGATGGGCTTGCAAGCCTTGGTGCTACCTGCTTGACTGTATTGATGCAGCTAAAGGTAGACGATGGCCACTAAGGGTACAGACTGAATTTGTCTGACGTCACTGTAAAAGGAGAGGCCTGAAGGGTGAAGCTAGTAGTACTCATCCCAGCATTAGCTGGAAGGTTTTTGATACTCACATTTCTGCCTCTCTAGAAAGATGTAAATGTAGCGGGGTGCAGATGGATGGATACTCCAGCTTTTCTTTGCAGGTGGAATAGTGATTAGGAGATAGACCTCTCAGCAGGCAGGGTTGAAATTATGGCTTCGTTGCTTGCTAGCTGAGCATCCTTGGCGAGTTTCTCAACCTCTTTGTGCCACAATGTATTGAGCTGTAAAATGGTGATAGGAGTAGCTACATCATAGGGGTGTGATACATGTAAAACTCTTACAACTGTTCCTGCGGTAAGTACTGTGTATTAGGTGTTATTATGCCCGTAATACTTGGGTCTTCTGTCTCTTCTTGTTCTAAAAGACCTCAGCTTGTTTAGATTATTTGACTTCCTGTAGAAGTTTGCCTGCAAGGAGAGAATGTGCTAGATATGCCATTACAAGAGTGACAGTCCTGTGACACAAATATTCTTTGTGTTTGTGTCTCTGAGTCATAATTCCATTTTTGAACGTTTTATCAGACTCTACTTTCTAGCCAGTGTGGCTGAAGGCCAAACCCGGAGCCTATTAAATCCTTAGTGAAATGACTGCCCTCTCCAGACATCTTTTGAGAGCCAGTTGTCCTGTTGTCCCCTGACAAGTTCACACCTCATCCCAGCAGTGCGGTGGGCTCAGCTGCCCTAACTGTCTCCCTGTTTCACCATGTATTTCTATATGTATGTAGCTGTATGATTGACAGTTAATGAAACATCCAGTTCTAGTCAAGAAATATATGAAAGCATATGAAATGCACTCAGCATACAAAATATGCTCGTATTTTTTAAAAAATTTGACTTTCAAGGAATGAACTCCTTGAGAGTAGGGTCTGGGTTTGGGTCTTTTTATTTCTGTTTTTCTTTGCATTGTGTTTGCAAGGCATGCCTGAAATTCAGGTTTAAAAGATATGTATGCAGCAGGAAGAGGAGTAGGGGCTCTCATGGAAATCAGAGAACAGGGCTTGATTTTAAGATTATAGGGAGTAGGTTTTGGTTTTAAGGCAAAGCAATAAAACAAACCTTTAGCTTTACTCTGTATGCCATCTTTCTCTGGGTACCAACAGGGCTTTCTGTTTTTATATTATTTTAGCTTACATTGTTAGTCGTGCTGTAGCAGCAAAGGCAGGTGTGTTTTTTTCCGAGATTTTTAGATCAAATTATTTGAGGGGCACAGAGAAGCAGTCCATCCTTTTAAACCAGGTGGTGAAAGGCCTGATACCCAACTAAGGTCCAGCCCATTTTTGTTGGTGTGGGGTAGAATTGGGCAGCCATGCCCCGGAGGCAGGATTCAAGGCAGCTCCTTTTAGAGAGTGATTGTGACTGACATGTTCAGTAAAGTATGCTAGTCTTCAGGAGCTGAGAAAATGGCTACCTTTAATTTGAATGTTCTTCCAGGGAAAGACTGTTGTGGGAATATAGGAGGACACTATTTTATTTGTTGCATGGTAATTGTATTTGTTTTCTGGGACTGCCATAACAAAGTACCACAAACTGGGTGGCTTAGGTAATAGAAATTTATTACCTTAGGTTTTTGCAGGCTAGGAGTCTAAAATCAAGGTGTCAGAAGGACTGGTTCCTTCTGAGAGCTATGAGGGTGTGTTGATTGTTTATGTAACAATCTTGATTGTTTATGTAAACGTCTCTTTGTTTTTGGCAATTAGAGTTACTGAAGAGGATTGTGTTGTATTAGTAAAATAGTTATACACAGTATTTGGTTGTGGGGATGTTAAATATGATTAATAAAATTGGAAATGTTTGCAGAATTTATGTTGGTGGCTTCATTTAAAAAATTGGTCCTTTTGGTCATTGTATTGATTTCCAAGGGAATTATTTTTAATAAGAAGGTACCTCCTACATAATGGTATGACAACCACGAGTTTTATTTATGTCCAGGCACAAACTGATTGAAGTTAATTATGTATCAAAATCTTTTTAATCTTTTGCATTATAATGTTTCTAAAGAGAAGGTTACAGATTTAAAGTAAAATTAAATCTGATTAAATTATCAAACTGATTTAAGTCCTTGTTGTTCTAATCATTCTGCTACAATAAACATGTTTTCCTCATTTCAGTATTAAATTTACAATGTAGTTGTAACCTACAGGAGTTCAACAATGTTTTGTCCTAATTTTTCCCTTTGACTTTGGGTGTTTTCATTTTGAATTTTTCTGTTGAAAATGTGAGTACTAGTTTAATTTTACTTACTCTGGTTTCTAATATTTAATTATTGTGACTTGACTGAAGAATCTACTCCTTCCCTCCAAAACGAGTGCATATGTGTTAAGCAGATGCAAACCTTGTGAATTAAGTTTTGCCATTAGAATAACCCCACTACTTCTCCTTCAGTTAATTTATTTCAACATTTTCCTAATATATATATTCATAGAGTAAAGTTGACTGGGCCCCCTTTTTCCCCCTCTATCCCTTCATTTCTTTTTTCCTTCTTTTTACTTTTTATTTTGAAATATGTTAGGCTTGCAGCGGAATTACAAAACTAGTACTCTTCACCCACCTTCCCCTTATGTTAATTAACACCTTATATAACCATAGTATAATTCCCAGTGCTAACAATTAACATTGGTACAGCACTATTAACTAACTGATTTATGCAGGTTCACCAATTTTCCACTAATTCCTTTTTCTGTTTCAGGATCCAGTCTTGGAACCCTTATTGCATTTAGTTGTCATGTCTTGTTAATCTCCCCACAACGTATGATGGCTCCGCATGACCTTGAGACTTGTGAAGGCTACTGGTCAGTTATGTTGTAGAGTATCCCTCCATTTGGGTTTGTCTGATGTTTTCTTATGGTCAGATTGAGGGTATGCATTATTGGAAAGGGTACTGCAGAGGCGATGTCCTCTGATATGCTCAGTATATCATATCAGTGGTATGTGAGGTCTTATTACTAGTAATATGACTCTTCATTATTTATTTAATTTTTAAATTCCAGTGAGAGTGACAGAACATAAAATTAACCATATTAAATAATTCAGTGGCATTTGGTACACTGACAGTGTTGTGTTGCTAATCGCCTATATCTAGTTCCAAAGTGTTTTGATCACTCCAGAAGGAAACCTGTACCCATTAATCAGTTACTCCCAATTTACCCCATCCCCAAGCTCTTCCCCACCCAAATTTGTCTCTGTGGATTTACTTATTCTATTTTGTATAAATGGAATCATTCAAGAAGTATTCTTTGGTTTCTGGCTTCCTTCACTTAGCATGATGTTTTCAGGGTTCATCCGCATCTTAGCATTTATCAGTACTTCATTTATTTTTTATGGCTGAATAATATTTCCTTGCCTGTGTAGACCACAGTATGTTATCTGTTCATCTGTTGATGGGCATTTGGGCTGTTTTTGTTTCTTGGTTGTTGTGAATAGTACTTCTGTGAACATGCACTGCACATGTATTAGTTGAATTGCTGGATCCCATGGTAATTCTAACAAACTTCCTGGTTATTTTTTTTAATTCTTTCATTTTCATTTGATTGAATAAATCTAATTTGTTACAGAATAATATGGCACCACAAAATTCAGAGCAAAAATACTTGGTAGATTGTACATGTCAGAGTGAGTTTTATTTTAAAACCTGAAAGTATTTGTTATTCTGATTAAACTATTTTTTTCTGGATTTGATTGTGGACAGAATTTACCAGATTTTCCCATTTAAAATGATAAGATACAGTGCTAGAGTCCATGCATTTGTTTTGTGTTCTGTATTATCAGTTGATGTTGTATTGATTTGTCCTTATTTTGGACAGTTTATCTCCCAGTATAGAGGACATTTACTAGTTTAGGGAAACATCTATAATAAATACCTTGATGAACAACTTAAGGAAGTTTTTTATACCTTTCAGTAATTTTTCAGTGTAGATTTGAGAATTTTTAAATATAGTTTTGAACCTTTGTAATTCATTTTCATTTTCACATGAAAGAGAAACATAATGTAGTTTTTTAAATGCTTTATACTTTTCCATATAGCAGATAGTGAATGGAGGGTTGATAATTCTATTACAAACCTGTGATAAAATGGCAAATGAGAAAGTCCTGTATTTAATAAGAATAGATCAGATCTATAAAGGCTGTCCTTTAGTCCAGTTTTCGTTAATCTTGGGTAAGAGCTTTGTGTGTAGTCTCTGAACATATTTCCACCAAATAGAACTATAAGTTGGGTTTTCAGTGGGTAAGATAAAATCTGTGGTCTTCAGGTCATCTTGTTCCAAAAAGACCAGTCTTATGCTGACACTCTGTTGACCCAGGAAATCTCCCTTTACCCTTGCGATTAAGCTCTGTCCTCAGACCTGAGGCTTTCAGGCAGAGTTAAGGGGCCTTGAACTTCTGGTTTTGGTAAGAGTTTTAACTCTGCATTTTCAGCCTCCTTGCACTTTAAATCCTCTAGAATAAAACTCAAGGACTATTCCTGCTCTAACAGTAGACATCTGATATTGACACCAGTCCTGTGGCATACCGGTCTTCATTGGAACGAAGAGGATAATTCTGGAATTTTTATGGAAGAGGACTAAATTAATGGACAGAGTATTTGAAAACAATTTGAAGCTACATAATTTTTTTTTGTTTCTGTTAATAATTCTCAAAAATCAAGCGTTACTATGAGGGCCTAGTTTTACAGGTCGGTGATATAACTTATTTGAAGAATAAATGGTTGCATGTATCTCTTAGACTAATGTCACTCCATTTCTAGTATGTAGACTAGGAGAGCAGATTATTCGTCTTCTTAATACTTTTTTTACCTTGCAGGTCAGTTTTTTTCTCTCCTCTTCCTCACTTCTAGGTCCTCTGGTAGTTAGTTGTCTAATTAACTTGGTTGTGAAACTGCCTCAAGCTATTGCTGAGATTTGGACAGCTGGGTGAAGGCAGTTAAAGATTGGGCTCCACATTCAGGACTTGGAATGCCTATATTTTCAGATGATTGATGATAAAGCCATATACTTATATTGTAAACATCTTCTTTTCTGTTTTTGGCTATGTTTTTGAATGTTCAATTTTTAAATAAAAATGTTTCTGAATATTAGAGATGTAAAGAGATTTAAGTGGTATTTAAAGATTTTTTTAGGTATAGCAGCATTACTATGGTAATAATACTGTATTGTATATTTGAAAGTTGCTAAGAGTAGATCTTAAAAGTTCTCATCACAAGAAAAAGTTGTAACTGTGTATGGTGATGGATATTAACTAGACTTATTGAGGTAATCATTTTGTAGTATTTACAAATATCACATCATTATGTTGTACACCTGAAAGTAATAAAATGTTATATGTCAATTATATCTCAGTAAAAAGACTAAAAAATATTTTGTGATTCAAATCAATCAGAGAACTCACTCTTAAGAATAATTTTGGAGGGGCGCCTGGCTAAGTCAGAAGAGCATGCGACTCTTGATCTCGGGATTGTGAGTTTGAGCCCCACACACGTTGTACAGGTTACTTAAAAAAACAAAAAACAATTATGATTATAATTGGATAAGAACTTTAACTAATATTTGAGAAAGAGAAGATAAACAATTCTTGATTTTTATTAAGAAGGAAAACTACATGCAGTGACTAATGTTGCCATGTTGTTGTTGCCATGTTGTTATTTGTTAGTGAGCGATTGAATTGATAGTATTGGGAGTACTCTAACAAAATGAATTAATTTTCATATGTGAACACAGTGTAAAATCTGAATTCTTGTTTCCTTAGTCAGAAGATGGGATTACCTTGTATAATGAAGTTTAAATAATCAGAGATGCTGTACCCAAAATCATTGTTTTAATACATTCACTTCTTACACATTAAGCCACCACCTAAGACTTCAGACTTACATCAGTGGGTAGCATGCATTAAAGATGATCCTTCTGTAAAAAGGGAATAAAATTCATTTAGCAACTTTAAACCAGCTACAAAGAGGGGGGTGCTTTCATAAATACAGAGCTGCTTTGTGAAAGCCCTGTTTTGGAGTCATGGTACTAAATTCAAAAGTGTGACATTGCTTTCCTTCCTTTTAGGAAATCTGTTTGGCCTATTTAGAGTGTTCTTTCCCCCTTCCCCTTCCTTATGTATTTTTCCTTATGAGTAGGAGAGAAGTAAAAGTCATTTTTACCCATTTGAAACCATAGCTTTGTTCTATTCTGAAATTAAGCTGATAAATTAAAAAGATTGCTTATGTAATCATATGCATATCCATATACGTATATTCATCATAATTACCAGAGTCCAGCCATTTCTTCCGTCTCTACTCCATTCCAAGCCACCATTATGTCTTTGGGTCTCACTTGGAACTCCTAGTAGCTTCTTAACTGATTTCGTTTTGTACTATACTCCCTCCCCACCAAGTTTGATTTCTCCATAGCACCAAAGTGATTCTTTTATAATGAATATTGGATCAGGCCACTCAAAAATTTCACTTTTTTACTAATTAATTTCTGAAATCTTACAGTGAGTTTCAAGGCTGTATGTCATTTGATTTTCCTAAAACCTCATCTGTCCTCATTCTCTTCCTTTCCCCTACTGCAGTCACAGTGGCCTCAGTGATGTTCTCTAAACACTCTGCCCCACCTCCTTCCCTTAGGTATCCACAAACCTTATTTCCTCACTTTCTTCAGATCTCTTCTCTCACCTTGTCAGAAAGGTCTTCTCTGAGCACATCATCTAAAATCATATCCTTACTCCTTTCTCTACTCCCAGTCTCCCTTATTCCCTTTACCTTGCTTTATTTTACTCTGAAGCACTTAGTACCACCTGTATATTTATTTACTTATTTACTTTTGTTTATGATCTATTTACCACCCTCTTTAGAATGTAGATTTCATGAGGTCAGGAATGTTGCTTTATTTTCCACGGAATATCTAGCTCTTAGAGCTATGCTTTGTTGAGTAAATGAATGAGTGGTTAAATAAAGGGAAGAGAATTCTAGGCAGATGTGAAAAGCTTTGATGTGTTTGAGGAACTGAAAGTATTTCTCTGTGGACTTGAGGTGGGTGTGGTGAGTGATGTTCTTTCTCTTCAGTCTTTTAGAGGCCATTGCATGTAGTTTTGTCAGCCAGGCTAAAGACATTAGACTTGGACTTTGTCCTGACGTATCATGGATGCTGCTCATTGTGTATTCCATACTGATAAACTAAAAGTGTGATCAGATTAGCATTTTTTAATTTTTATTATTTTTTTAAATTAGCATTTCCATTTTATTTGATGTTTATTTCTTTAAAAATATTTTTTTTAAAAACATTTATTCATTTTTGAGAGTGAGAGAGACAGAGCATGAGCAGGGGAGGGGCATAGAGAGAGGGAGACACAGAATCCAAAGCAGGCTCTAGGCTCCGAGCTGTCTGCACAGAACCTGACGTGGGGCTCAAACTCACGGACCGCGAGATCATGACCTGAGCCGAAGTCGGATGCTCAACTGACTGAGCCACCCAGGTACCCCCAGATTAGCATTTTAGAAAGTCTGGCTGCTGAAGATGAATGAATTAGAGTGGGGAAAGACTGTAGGCATGGTGACCATTTGGTGGACAGTAGTCTAGGGGCATGATGATGGTGGCCTGAACTAGAGTAGCGATGTAGAGATGGAAAAAATGGACAAATTAAAGAGATATACAATATTTAGGAAGCAGACCTCAGTAATGGATTGGATGTTGAGCAAGAAGGATAATTGCCATGGCCAGATACGTGTGAGATGCTATTCAGAGATCAGGCACAGGTTGGGCGGTACGGGGTTTATAGGTCATTGAATTCAGATTGTTTTTGGGGTGTTGTGTTAGTTTCCTAGGGCTGCAGTAATAAAGTCCTGAAAACAGATGGCTTAAAACAGTAGAAATTTATTGTCTCAGTTCTAGATGCTAGAAGTCCAAACTCAAGATGTTGGCAGACAGTATTCTCTCTGTGACTGCTCTAAGGGGAGTTCTTTCATGCCTCTTTCGGCTTCTGGTGTTTGCCAACAGTCTTTGGTGGTCTTCGGCTGATGGCTGCATCACTCCTATCAGATGGCTCTATTTCCCATGTGTCTTCAGATTGTCTTGCCTTTGTGAGTGTCTGTCTCCGTGTCCAAATCTCCCCTTTTTATAAAGACACCAGTCATAATGAATTAGGGCCCACCTTAATAATCTCATTTTAATTTGATTACCTCTGTAAAGACCCTGTTTGCAGATCAAGATCACATTCGGTGCTATGGGGGTTAGGACTTTCAACATCTTTCATTGATGAATGATAGAATGTCACCGAAAAATTAATAGGATTTGATGAATTGAATTAATATAGAGTAGGAGGTCAGGAAGGAGAAAGAGCAAAGGTAAATCTTGAGTTTTCATGCTTAACTGCGAGAATGCTGGTACCATTGGAGGAATAGGAAAGTGGCAGGGGTAGAGGTGGGTAGGGAGAAGGTAGAGAGTTTCTAAGCGAGGTGAGGGTGGAGGGAGATGAATTTTGTTGTAATCCTGTTGAATTTGGGACTGTATGAGATAGATTGGTTCATGATCTAATGAGAATTCAGGGAAGAGATTTGCATCTGGATAATTTGCTATGAGAATATTTGGGTTCTCTGAGGCAGAGAAGATAGAGGGAGGAGAGGTAAGTCTGAAAAGGAAGCTAAAGAGAGAGGGTTACTTTGTTGACACGGATACCTTCATCCATTATAGAGAAAAAGTGTCTCATGAGGGGATCTATCCCTTTACTCTAAACGTCAGTTCTAGTAATGCCTGGATAGTGGATTTACTAGCTGCAGTGGTCGCTGCATGAACAGAAGTAGAGTCACCAGTTCCTGACAGCTGCGAGTCAGCCTCTGGGCATCTTGCTAAATTTTCAAATATAATTATACAGTAGACTTCCTTTAACAAATTCCGTGTTCCCAGCTATAATTGTAACTGCTTTTCTTGCCTTTAGCCTGTTCTTTGTCTTACTACTCTCCTCCTTATCTCCCCCTGCTGGTTAGAATTATCCTCTGGTCATTTGGGATCTGAGAAGAAATGACATGGTTACTTCAGTTTTCTTTCCTAAACATAGATTTACCAGTGCATACCAATTTCCTCTCTCCACTCTATTCTAAAATACATTTCTAGGAATACGGAGTAATGTTTTAAAACACAAACTAGCAATATTGTGTATTAATTTTCATTTTGAAATAATATGGAAGTACAAATTAGGTACATTGTATACTCTTTATGTAACTGTCAGAAAATGACCATCACAACTTATCCAGTACTCCATGTGATAGTTAAGAAAGTCTTAAGTAAAATTTTGCTCATGGCCATGCTTTAGACCAAGGTGCTTTTTTTTTTTTTTTTTTGGAAATAAATTAAATTTTGCAACCAGAAATGAAGTCATCATAAATCCTACAACTATAATCCTGCAGTAGTTTCCAGGATTCATCACAGCAGTAATTTGTAAGATCAGAAATATGAGTGGGATTTCCTGTTTTCTCATCTATTTTTATCACCTAGATATCCATTATGAAAATAAATCACTTTTAAAAATGACTTGATGTCCCTCACAAATATATTGTAGTTTTGGGGTGATAAACTTCAAGAATGTTATTTCCATGTCATTTAGATTATATTCTAAGTCATTTTAATGTCTTTCTTAAGAAATAACTAAAATGTATGGATTTCTGAATGTGCAGAAGAAGAGGCATGCTTGAACTCTTAGTCTGCAAGGGATGTAGTCCAGAAGGAATTATGGACCATTGTATGTGTATTGTTCATCACTAACTTATTCACTGAAAAATACTTAAGTGTATTTGCTATGTGCCAGATACCATGTTAAGTTGTTAGTTTACTGGGCTTTAGTTTGAAGAAAGAGATTAAAAAGGTATGGTTGAATATACTTGGGAATACACAGTGGTGTATTCAGTTGCCTAATAAAATGATTCTGTGTATTCTGGGTAGCTTTGGATACTGAAAAGTAGAACTTCTCTTACATAGTAATTGGTTGACAGTTTTTTGACCTCAGTGTAAGACTTCAGTATTTAATGAACAAACAAGAATAAAGTTCTGATAAAGAAGGCATTTTCTTGAAGCATTTAGAAATAAGCTTGAAGCCTTTTAGCATTAGATTGACAGGTTTTCCTTTTGTGAAAGAGGAAGTGAATAAGGTTATATTTCATGTTTGTAGATCCTTATCCTGTTATAGGAATAATAGAGTCTTGAAAAGCAGAGTTTTGGAATTCACCATTCTAAGAAATGTCTCCTTACCAGTAAAATTTTACACTCATGCAGTGAGGTTTCTGGTTGAGGAATGAAATTAGATTTGCAGGGGCAGAATATTTGCTGTCCTTGTTGTTTTGATTCCCAAGGAATGCTTACCCCTTAGCCTCAAATGTGCTGTGGTATTAGCTACTTTAAAATAGATTGCTCAAGACTCTTTATTTGGAAAACCTTAAATATGCATCGTGATGCATTACTTGCAATAAAAAAAATGAGGCTACAATTATATAAAACAAAACACTACAGCTGCTGACAGATGTCATTAACTACTTACTCAAACACAGATCCTTCAAAAAGGAACTGCTAGACATATGATTTGGGGAGTTAAGGTCATTATAGCTCAAGATGAAATACTGTTGCCCACTATATTTATGATTTTGGGGTTTTTTTGTTGTTGTTGTTTTTGTTTTTGGTAATTTATTGAGACCTTGGTATTTGATATAGTTAAAAAGTTATCCTTCTGAATTACAATTAATAAATATAGAAGGACTGAGGGAAATAGCAAATCACCATGAAGCAGATACCAACCATAGTAGTAGTTACTATAGGCAAGATATATCAATGGATGCCAAAAATAGGGTGCAAGTTTGAGGAGAAACAATATTTGCATAATCTAAAAGTATTTCTCTAAGATGTTTAATAATTAGAAACAGGAGAAAGCTGGCAGACACCAAGTGATCTAGATTGGTATCACCAGTAAGAAGACATGTTAACATCTGATAGGAAGGGGGTGCAATATCACTTATGTGATATTATTGCCAAAAATGTATATAACCTTAGTCTAATCATGGAAGAACATTAGACAAACCCACATTGAGGCATGTTTTACAAAATAATCAATACTTTTCAAAATTATCATGGTCATGACGGACAAGGAATTGTAACAGATTAGAGAAGACCATAGAGACATGATGTCTGAAGGCCATGTGGGATCCTGGATAGGATCCTTGAATAGAAAAAAGTAGGAAAAATAGAAAAAAAGAAAAGAAAGAAAACAGAGTATTAGTGGACAGCTGGAAAACTTTGAGTAATTTAGTTAGTATAGATCCAATGTTAATTTTATGTTTTCATAACTGCCCTGCAGTTACATATGATGTGAACGTTAGGGGAACCTATGTGAACAATATGTGGGAACTCTACTATTTTTACAACTTTTCTATAAGCATAAAATTATTTCACAGTAAAACATTTTAAAAAGCCCATTCTTCTGCTGTAGTGCTCTTAGCACACTCTTAGAGACTGTAAAGATGCTCCCCTAATATAAATGAAGTGTCTTTGGTTTTAGAAATAAGGATCTTGGACAAAAATCAGCATAGATTCCTATTGTAACAAATTGTGCTCAATACTGTGTTGCTGAACACCGTTTGTCATTTCATTTCCCCCAATCACCTTTTAATAACAATTGTAGAGATACTCAGGTTGTATAAATTGTCTGGAGATGTTATCTGGCTTCTGCTATAGTCAGTGGACTAGTATATGGGGAGAATTTGAAGATTATAAATAGATGATTTCCGAAAGTGACATAAAAAGTGAATGAATAGGAGGTATCTGGGGAGGTGTGTTCATCATAATTTTACCAAACAACTTCTACAAAGTGGCCATCTTTCCAAGATGTAAACTAAGTTTTTCGTGTTAAAAGTTTGTCCTTTTTCATACAGACCATACTTTAGATGGGTTTCAGCTATGAAGGAAGAACTCTGTGGGAGGAAGTGGACCATGGAATGAGCTTTCTGTTTTATTTTGTTAAATACATAGCACATCACCTATCATCCATTTGACATTAGAGCCACATAATAGAATAAAAATTTATTTAATTATTTTTTTGAAGTTTATTTATTTATTTTGAGAGAGAGAATGTGCATGTGCACATGCAGGAGGGAGGGGCAGAGAGGGAGACAGAGAATCCCAAGCAGGCTCTGTGCTCTCAGCGTGGACCTGACCCAGGGCTTGATCTCAGGATCGCATGAGATCATGACCTGAACCAAAATCACGAGTTGGATGCTTAACTGACTGAGCCACCCAGGTGCCCCACTAAATGAAAATTTATAATGCCCCATCTATATATGGAAAACCATTAGTTATACTTACACACACACCAAAGTTTTATACCTACTGCTGCAAATATCATTACCAAACTAAACTTATTGAGGTCAGTGACTGTTGCTTTTAAAAAAGTTTTTGCCATCTAGAATAGTGCCTAGTTATAAATATTGAATGAATGAATGAATGAATGAATAGTGAGGACTGTGTAAGGTAGATTTTCATATGAAATGTAAAATTTACATGTCTATGTTATTTACAATGTTAGACTTGAACATTTAGAATCCAAGCCATCAAAGTGTCGGTTTTCTAGAAAATTAAGTCCTTTCTACAAATCTACACTTGCTTTTAAGAGCATTTCAAATTTTGTATTTGGTAATTTACTGATACTCTGAACATTTCCACATCTGGCTTTGTTTTTGTGTGTCTACAGCAGTGTGGATTTTGGTGATGGCAGGGCATACATAGCCCCCAGAAAGTTCCTTGGAGAGTTGACAACTGTGTTTTGCCTGATAAGTTGAAATTAGGGAGTGGAGAGAGTGAATGAAGAATTCTCCTGTGTCTGGGATATGACTTTTTGTTTTTTTTTTTAAATGTTTAAGACTTATTTTGAGAGAGAGAGAGAGAGAGACAGATAGACAGACAGACAGACGGGGAGAGAGAATCCCAAGCAGGCTCCATGCTGTCAGTGCAGAGCCTGATTTGGAGCTTGATCTCACAAACTGTGAGATCATGACCTGAGCCAAAATGAAGAGTCAGATGCTTAACCGACTGAGCCACCCAGGCTCCTCTGGGATATAATTCTTAGCAGTCTTGTAAAACTTATTCCAGCCAGAAAATATTTGCAAAATATAGTTATTAGTATTATGCACATCATAAGGAGAATTTAATGACATAGCCAATTTGTGTCATTAGCCAACTTAAAACATACTCTTTGGAGTAATGCATCTGAATGTATGTACTGGAATATGCATACTGAAATTACTAGTGTCTGCTTTGTTAAAAAAAAACTAATTTTACATTGTTACAATTTGTTTTTACAGACTTCATCAACCCTTTTTTTTTCAATATATGAAATTTATTGTCAAATTGGTTTCCATACAACGCCCAGTGCTCATCCCAAAACTGCCCTCCTCAATACCCATTTCATCAACTCTTTTTGACACAAAGGTATACTTTATTTTTATTTATTTATTTATTTTTTTAACGTTTATTTATTTTTGAGACAGAGACAGAGCATGAACGGGGGAGGGGCAGAGAGAGAGGGAGACACAGAATCGGAAGCAGGCTCCAGGCTATGGGCCATCAGCCCAGAGCCCGACGCGGGGCTCGAACTCACGGACCGTGAGATCGTGACCTGAGCTGAAGTCGGACGCTTAACCGACTGAGCCACCCAGGCGCCCCACAAAGATATACTTTAAAAATGTAATCTTTTTGCTGGTTTAATTATTGATTCCTCTTAACCCCATTATGGCACATTATGTTTATCCTAGTCAATGCTTCTTTTCAAGGTCATTATTTATATTTCTAAACGGTAATTAATTTCCTTAAAAAGTAGATTTGGTTAGCCTACTTTAAACTCTTTGGAGAAGTAGCTATGCACAATTGGGTGGAGGGGATGCGGGAAAGTTAATTGTTTCCACACTTAAGTATTACAGAACGTCCATAGGAAACTAAAATTACTTAAAGTCTCATTTAATTCTTAGCAGTTTTTATTGTGCCTAAAGTAACCATTAATACTGGTTGGAAGAAAGTGTTTGCAATTTTTATTTATTTTCAACGAGGAATATAGGCTTTATATTAAAAATGTGTGGTTTTAATGTTGTAATTCATTTTGGTCTAAAACTTAGGGCAGGTTGGAAAGTTGATGATTAGGGGCTTGGGTCTTAGGTCTTCCAGATATTGTGATCTTGAGCAAGTCAGTAGGACTTTCTGAATAGTTTTTTTTTCCACCTATAAAATGTTGAAATTAAGAATAATTCTGTCTTTAGTGGTTTGTGAGGATTACATCAATTAAACATGATGACATATATCTATATATACGGGCTGCCTGACTCCGCTTCAGATCTACTGTGAACGGTGGCCTCCCAGAGACGTGCTGTGCACTGTGCCTAGAACACAGTGCTCACACCCTGTGAATTGGCTCTAATTTTCTGTTGAGAAAATGCCTGCGAAAGGGTGTTGTAAGTTTGCAGTATTGGAAAAATAGGACCATGAAAAATCTTTAGATTTTTAAAACATGGTTAACCAAATTATTGCAGTTTTATAGGATTTTTATAATTTTTTTTTAATGTTTGTTTGTTTTAGAGAGAGAGACAGAGACAGAGTGCGAGCCGGAGAGGGGCAGAGAGAGAGGGAGACACAGAATCTGAGGCAGGGTCCAACCAGACTCTGAGCTGTCAGCACAGAGCTTGATGGGGGCTTGAACATGTGAACCATGAGATCATGACCTGAGCCAAAGTTGGACTTTTAACCGACTGAGCCACCCAGGTGCCCCTAGGATTTTTATATCACAGACCTAAAACCTGTACAAACTAATTCATTGAGGTCTTATTCAATAATTAATAATACCTAATTTTGAACCAATAAAAAAAGCAATACTGTGTAATACTATTTACAAGCAACAGATTTTGGGCTATTTCAAATCATTTCTTTTTATTCTTTTGCTGGGGAAAAAAGTCATTAGTCTGCATTTATAATCAGGACTAGCTTCCTGTAAAATTATTTATTTTAACTTTTTATTTATAGATTTTGAAATTTACAATTCTAAATACAGCAATAGTAAGGCACTGCATTTTTTGCAGGAAACAAAAAGCACAATTAACATAAAGTCAGAGCCAGCCACAAATAAAATATTCCAGCAAACTGTGTAAGGAAAAAAAAATGCTCTGGGAAGCAGATGCCAAGAAATGTTGCAAAGGTGGCTTTATTACATTGGAAAGAAAAATATATGGAAGGATTCGTAGTAATATTAGTGGGAAGAGGAGGGAGAGGGAAGAAGGGTGGGGAAGGTAGGTAGCAAATACTATTGAATGAGCTTTAAGTGCTGGGTGTAATTCTAAGCACTTTATACAGAATATCTCATTTAATCCTCCCAACTACTTTATGAGTGAGGTTCCCACTTTACAGATGAAACAGCTGGTGCTCAGATAATGTTAAGTAATTTTTCCTATATAGCTAGGATTCAAACCCAGACATTTTGGCTCTGGAAGTAATGTTCTTAACAACTATATACATACTGTATAGCCACTGTCTACACAGAATGTAAATAATGTACAGAATGTAGTTTGTGTGTTTTTGTGGCTATTTTTTTTTAATGATATCATTGGATTTCCTTCGACCAAAGGTATTGATTTGGCCCTTTAAAAAAGTAATTGGTTAGGGGTGCCTTGGTGGCTCAGTCGGTTGAGCGTCTGACTCTTGACTTCAGCTCAGGTCATGATCCCAGATCGTGGCTTGTAGCTCAGGGTCAAGCCCTGCTTCAAGCCCCACATGGGGCTCCACACTCAGCATGGAAACTGCTTGAGATATTCTCTCTCTGTCTCTCTCTCTCTGTCTCTCTCTCTCTCTCACCACCCCCTTCTGTCCCTCTTCCTAACTCATGCTCTCTCTCTAAAAGAAAAGAAAACAAAACAAAACAAAAACTAATTGGTTAATTGTTCCTTGTTCTCAGTAATAATAACCCACTTGAAAATACCTCAGTGCTATTACCTATCTTCCTAGATGGAATTTTTTTAACATTTCTTCCATGGCAGCAGAAGGTATATTAATACATATGATAGTTTCATTTACATAGTTCTTTTAAAATTGTCAAGACAAGTGCACAGATGAAAGCATAGAAATGGTGAAGTGTGGTGTGGGATTATATCACTAACCTTTTAGGCAGGTATTGTTCTTGGATTTTTTACTTCTGGGAAGACTATCTTGCAGCTAGTGTGAGTATTTCATTTCTTTAAAAGAATCTCCTGTAGTAGAGGCTTACTATGTAATTGATTACATTATTCTAGGGATGGAAATCATGAAACTCCCATAGTTCTTTCTTCGAGAAAATACTTTATATATCAAAATATTTCCTTTCTGTTTGACAAATACCACTGGATTTTGCTTTAAAGATAAATGTCATTTTTTGTTTTGTCTTCTAACTTAGGCTGTGGTAGAATCAAATGAGCAATAGTTTTTGATGGCTAGCAACTGTTCTTTTTTTTTTATTATTGTAAAAATCTTTAAAAAGAGTAGTGACTAAATTATTTTATTCTTAGACATTTTCTTTCCTTTGCCTTTAAAGTTTTACAGTTGTCTTTCTCACAGCATTGTCCTGCTCAGCCCTAAGACCTAACTTTCACATTAGCCAAATTTTAAGAGAAGTTCATAGTTTAAGAGGAAATTTTGGGTACAGCGTTTTGGCCAGATCTGAGATTCCCTATTATAATTTAAAAAGATCTTTGGGCACCTGGGTGGCTCAGTTGGTTAAGCATCCAACTCTTAATTTCGGCTCAGGTCATGTTCTCATGGTTCATGGGATTGAGCCCCTGGTCAGGTTCTGCACTGACGGTGTGGTGCCTGCTTGGTGCTCGGGATATTCTCTCTCTCTCTCTCTCTCTCTCTCTCTCTCTCTCTCTCTCCTTCCCCACTCACACATGCTCTCTTTCTCTCAAAATAAATAAACATTAAAAAAAAAAAAAGATTGTTGAGGCAGTATTTATTATTTGCCTTAATTCAGATAACTAATTCTGGCTTATTTTCTCTTAAATCAATTTTTTAAAATGATAGATTATCTACCTTAACTATACCAAATGGCACATGATTTAATAAGAAAGTTCTAACTGTATAAAGTCCCAGGGAGTCAGGAGATATACTTGCGGAAGTGTGGAATTTGGCATTTTTGTTATTGTATGGACACACCAATCTCCCATACCCCTCAACCTTATGTCACCTGTATTATACTCCTCTGTAGCTACCTCACCCTGGTCAAGAAGAGGGCTGTTTGTGTACTTTGTTCTTGGTAGAGTGTAGAATTGACTGAAGCAGGTTTGGCAAATGTGGTTTATGTGTACCCTTTTTCCTATGCTTACTGCAGATATCAGGTCATGGCATACTTTCTTGCTTAGCCATGAAATGGTTTTGTAATTTTCTCAGCCTCTGCAAGCTGTTCCTTTCTCATAGAGTTTCCATGTGAGAAAACTTATCTCCTGTTGTTGGTATAGAGTTTGGGATGATTACCAAAAGTTTTGTATCTTTTTCTTTTCATGCTTAGGATTTGAGGTAGCCCAGGATTAAGAGATCTTACTGTCTTAGGGTTGGTAAGTTTGCTAGCAGTTTAGTAACCTTTTAGGTGTACTTAAAAAATTTAGATTTAGCACAACAAAATCATTCCCCCCCCCCCCCGAAATACCTTTTTAATGAAATATTGTTTCAGGAAGCCTTTTTAAGATACTACTGCAGTTCATTTTTGGGCAATTATCCCCCGATAAATTTGTACTGAAAAAGTTTTCCTTGGTTAGGGATGAGGAATAGGTTGTATCTTGCAATCTAAATCCATTTCATTGATACGATTGATGTATTAGGATTCACTAGAGGAACATAATATGGGGTGTGTGGACGGGGGGGGAGGAGATTTTAAGGCATTGGCTCCTGTGATTGTGGAGGCTGGCAAGTCCAAAATCTGCAGGGTAGGCCAGTAGGCAAGAGCTGGTGTTGCAGTTTAAATCCAGAGTCCCTCACTGGCAGAATTACCTCTTCTTCAGGGGATATTAGTCCTTTTTATTTTATTTAAGACTTTCAGCCAGTTTGATGAAGCCCACCCATACATTAAAGAGGGTAGTCTGTTTCACCTTCAATCAAAATCTGTTGATTTAAATGTTAATCTCATCTAAAAAAGTAACCATCACAGAGACATCTAGAATGATGATTGAATTTTTTTTAATTTTAGAGAGAGAGGGAGAGAGAGAGAGAGCAAGCAGGGGAGAGGGACGGGTGGGGGGGAGAGAGAGAGAGAGAGAGGGAGAGGGAGGGAGGGAGGGAGGGAGAGAATCTCAAGCAGGCTCCACGCTCAACACGGAACCCAATGTGGGGCTCAATACCATGACCCTGGGATCATGGCCTGAGCCTAAATCAACAGTCGGACCCTCAACCAAGTGAGCCACCCAGGTGCCCCCAAAAATATTGCTTAAAAAATACATTGTGGGAGAGAGATATTCAATGTTCAGTCAGCCAGTAATTTAGGATTAGAGTTAAGAATTTTGGAATGGAGCACTCACTAGTCTTCATCCTGGCTACATAATTGAAAAATGCTCATGACAGGATCCCACTCCAGGCTGATTTAATCAGGATCTCTGGGGTTGAAGTCTGGCCATCAATATTTCTTTAAGGATCTCTAGGTAATTCTAAGGTACAGCTAGGGTGGAGAAACAGAGTATATTATGCAATTAACTATTTAATGTTTTTCTCTACACGGAAAGAATACCTTGCTCTGCATTTCAAAAACCTAGATGAATCATAGCATTAAATATATAGTCTCTGATAGAAAACAACTTGTTCTAAAGACCTGTAAGTTCGCTTCTTTAGTTCTGATCTCTTCTCTGTCTCAAGTACACGTAGCTAATTTTTGCCTGTCTTCTAAGGACATTTCCTCTTCTTTAAAGTTTTTCCTGAATATTCCTTTTCATAATAATATATTCTTTTTATCTGTTGTTTGCCACTAAATAAATTTAGTTTTACAATGATTTTATGATACCATGTAATAATCTTTTGGTAGTGGTTTAACACTTTAGTGTGGTTTACTATACATCTCAGTTAATTTACACAACAGTCCTGTGAATAGGAAGGAATTAACATCTATTGATATCTCCTACACATTCCAGACCGTGAAGCATTATGCTTTATTGTCTATATAATACTCAACAACAATCTTGTAATATAGCCATTATCATTGCACTTTACATATGAGGAAACAAAAGTTCGGAGGAAATGAAGTTTTAGTGACTTTCCCAAGTTTCATAGTTCTGTCCTTTATAAACTTCAGAACTGGACCTCAAAACCAAGTCCTCTGACTCACAGTCCTGGGCTCTTTCTGCTATATTTGTAGACTTATTTCCCAAGCTGTCATGATAAACAGAGGCCTTGTTTTATACATTGCTGTATCTCTTCATTTATTTGAACTTATACATAGAAGTTGCTTAATCAGTATTGATTTATTATGTAACTTTTTAAAGTTTATTTATTTTGAGAGAGAGGGAGAATGTGCACGAGGAAGGGGCAGAGAGAGAGCATCCCAAGCAGGTTCTGCTCTGTCAGCACGGAGCCTGAGGGGGTGCTGGATCTCACAAACTGTGAGATTGTGACCTGAGCTGAAATCAAGAGTCAGGCACTAACTGACTGAGCCACCCTGGTGCCCCTATTATGTAACTTCATAGAGCTGATTGATTGTGGCTATATTTTCCATTTTAAAGGTACATTTAGTTCCATTAACTTTATATATGAATATTTGCTTCCATATTCTTTATCTTCCCTTGTATTCTTTAATGTTTTAATTCAAAAATTATTGTGAAACGTTTCAAACTTAGTAAAAGTGCAGAAAATAATAGAATAGGCATGTATATACCCACCTTGCTTTGATCTCTCTCTCTCTCTCTTTTAAAGAGAAATAAAGTTATAACAGATATTGCTAAAGTTCCATCCTTGTCCCTTTGTCCTCCCTCTTTCCCAAGAAGCAAATATTATTCTGAGTATACGTGCCTGTATACTTGTTACACTATAAATAAAATTGTTTTGTTTATTAAATTTTAGATAAATGGAATTATTGTCCCCTTTAACAAATAAATATGAGCCGTATTTTACATATCGTATAATTCACCTCTTCAAATGTACAATTCCTTGAGATTTTAGTAAATTTACCAGGTTGCTCAGTCATCATCATGAATCATAGAACATTTTCATCACTTGAATATCATCTTTCTTGTACATTAACTGTTAATCCTCATTCCTTCTGCTGTAGGCAACCATTAATCTATTTTCTGTCTCAATAGCTTTGCCTTTTCTAGATATTTCATGTAAATAAAATAATATATTTGGTCTCTTATGCCTGACTTTTTTCATTGAGCATGTTTTTGAGGTTTATCTACTTTGTAGCATGTATGTATAGTTCATTTCTTTTTATTGGTGAATATTATTACATTGTTATTATGTTTTGTCAGTACATTCACTGTCAATCCATTCCATGAATATTTAGCTTTTTTTCAGTTTTTGGCTATTATGAATAAGTCTGCTAAGAACATTTGCATTTAAGTCTTTGTGTGGATAGGTGTTTTCATTTCCCTTGGGTAGATACCTGAGAGGAGAATTGCTGAATCATCTGATATATTTATTTTTTTAACTTTTTGAGAAACTGCTAAACTATTTTCCAAAGTGGCTGCAGCATTATATACTCTCATCATAATACATGAGGGTTCCCATTTCTCTGCATCTTCACCATTTGTTATTATCTTTTTTATTATTATTATACATACCCTTTATAACTTAAATTTTTCTCTCAGTGTTTTGTTTTGAGATCTATCCTTGTTGATACTTGTAGCTATCATGTATTCCCTTTCACTGCTTTAGGGTATGTCATTGAATGAATATATAGTAAAATTCCAACCGTCATATTGAAAAATGGCTGTCCATAATTGTGTAAAACGTAGGGTTGTGTTATTGTAAGGTTATTGAAAAATCTGTGTTTTTAGTGAATCTATATTGTCAGAAAAGTTACAGTAAGGATGTTGAAATTTATACTCAACACCACTGACTGACTATTGATGTGAGAAATTTCCAAATGATCACGAGGCAATCATTTCCTGAGTCCCTCCCACCTGCTTCCACAGAAAATAAGAATTTTAGCTTTATTTGAGAAATGGGTAGAAAATGGCTTCTGTTATTAATGGGAAAATAGTGCCATTGAGTTTTAGCATGGGATATATTACTGTGGATTTTTATTGACATAGTTTGTTTATTCTTTTGATGAACATATAGGCTGCTTGAAATTTTCACTGTTAAGAAACTTTTAGCAGACGCACATTTATGTACTGGTTGTCTTATACATGTGCACACTGCCTCTAGGGGTAGACAAATTTCTTTTTTCACTCAGGCAGCATGATGTAGAGATTAAAACCCAGGGCCTTCCATCTTATTTCATTACACGATCTTGGGCAAGTTATTTAACCTTTTTTGTGCCTCCCTCAGTTCAATGGGGATAATAAAAGTAAGTATCACATAGTGGTTTTACAGGATTAAAGCAGTTTTTTCTCCCACTTCATTAATTTTCCCCTCATTACTAGTTCTTTCCCATCAATATGCAGTCATGCTGTTATTTCTCTCATCTTAAAAACATACTGTTTTATCCTACTTTTTGGCTGCCTTTTGTTCCAGCTCTCTCTTCCTTTTGGCAAGACTGTCTGTACTTGGTGTTTCCAAGTCTCCTCCTCCCATCTCTCTCTTAACGTCATCACGGTTAAAAAGTCTCCACCACTCTTCTACATACATCCTTATCGTGGTTACCAGTAACTTCCACACTGATAATCCTGTGGTCAATTTTGTCCCCCCCCCCCTTTTTTTTTAAATTTTATTTATTTTGAGAGCGAGAAAGAGAGCATGCCTACATGTACATGTGGGAGGTGCAGAGAGAGAGAGAATCCCAAATAGGCTTTTTGCTGTCAGCGTGGAGCCCAATATGGGGGCTCAAACCCAGGAACTGGGAGATTCTGACCTGAGCCAGAATCGTTGAGTCAGACACTTAACCTACTGAGCCACCCAGGCACCCTAATTCTTGTCCTTACTTGAAACCTGTTGTTAGCATTTGATCCAAGTCTCTTCTCCTTGGTATTCTTTCTTCATTGTTTTCCAGAATATCATGCCTTCTTGGTTCTTTCTGCTGCACTGATTGCTTCTCACTTTCCTTTATTGGTTTCTCATATTCTTCCTTACCTCTTAATTTGGAGGGCATCAAAGCTCAGTTATTTGACCTTATATCTTTTCTATCTACATTTACTGCATTGGTGATTTTATCTAATCTCATGTCTTTAAATACCAAAGTATTCAACTCCACGGTTGAAGGTGGAGTTTTATTTCAACTTCAAGTTTAAATACCTAATTAATATGTTTGGCATCTCCACACAACTAACTGCCATCTGAAAGTCATTATGTCAAAAGTGACTTCCTGTTCTTCTTTTTCAAACCTATTTTATCTATAGTCTTCCCCATCTCTATTGATGGCATATCCACCTTTCTAATTGTTCAGATGGAAATAGTGGTGGAGTCATCTTTTTCTTACATTTTCTAGTTGCTTTTGTCGATATGTAAGAAAGCTATTGAAAGTAATATATTCAATTAATAGCAGTGAACTCATTATTTTGGTAATCATTTGTTTTTGGTTTTGTATGTATTTCCACATATAAAAGAATTAATCGACAAGAATCATTTTGCTATTATCCAAACTAACTATTATTTCATTATCTTGCCTAATTGCATTGGTTAGCAGATTCATTTCTTGACATTAAGCTTCAACTAATTTTGACTTAAATGCTAAATAGCTTTGGAATTAGGGTTCGGTGACTCTTGAATTGTTTGAAATAATATTAATTCTTCCCAGAGTTAGTACAACATGAAATTTGTCATTCCTAAGAGAGCCACGGCACATCTAACAATGGATTGTTGGTTGATACCCATTTCTATAGTACCTACAATTTTGTATTTTAAATGTAATTCAGTGAGAATTACATTGAATTAAAAGAAGCATTTATATTCAGTTTAGAATGACTTTATTCTTAAGTATATTCTAGAAAGTTACAGTCTTTCAAGCTTAATAAAATTCAGATCTCTTTAGAAGTAACGTGGATTGAAAGATAAAATGCTGTTTCATCCAGACTGCTAGCTCAATTTTCTCAAAGAAAACACTTCCCCCTCCCCCTTCTTAATGGAGAACCTAAGTTTAAGCATAAGTAGAACATTTGCATCTTCTATTGAAACGTATCCTCTGGCCCTCGCCTAAATTAGACTGAATAGTTTTTAACATGCTTAGGAGAGGGACATTTCAGGAGAGCTTCTCAAACAAACCTTTTCCTATTTTATTTTTTTTTGAATTGTTATCAGAGGAGGCGAAAATTTTATTAGCTCTCTAATACAGAATGTAAGAAACTAGTATGTATTAATATGTGGAATGAAGTTTTAATTGTTATGGGGAAAAAAGGTACGTGATGACTATTTGCACCTTCTTGTGGAGTTTAATTCTTTCCTGCAAGTTCCTTAACAAACGTTAACTTAAAATGGCTTGAGTTAAAACTTCCTGTTGTTTAAGGTTAAGAGTTTGAATTCTCTGTTGGATATTATGATTCTGTGTTAGAAACATGTAATAGTTTGTCATGCGTGTGGCCTTAGTTCTGAGTAGGGTGATCATAAGCCCAGTTTGCTTGGGAAAGTGCTTTATATGCCTGTTATCCTGTCTTAATTATTTCTAGCACCCCTGCGTTTTTATTGTTGCCTTGCATATTACTGTCAACTTAGTGGTTTAATGCAAAACAGAATTTTAAAATCAGTTCTGTAGGTCAGAAGTCCAGCGTGGGTCTCATGAGGCTATAATCAAGGGTTCAGGGAATCTATTCCCTGTTCATTCATCTTTTTGGCAAAATTCAGTTATTTGTGGTTGTAGGACCTAGGTCTCCATTTTCTTGGAGCCCTTTCCAGCTTGTATAGGGAACTATATCTTGGCTCATGACCATTTCCTCTATTTTCAGAACCAGCAACAGCAAGTTGTAGTCTCATTTTCTTCTCCCTGACCCTTCTTCTCTGATAGCATCTTCCTTTCTGACTCATGTGATTAGGTTAAGCCTGCCAAGATAATTTCTCCATTTTGAGGTCCATGACTATCACATCTTGAAAGTCCCTTTTGCCATGTAAGGTAACACATTCACAGGGTCTAGGGATTTAGACATGGACATCTTTGAGGGAGTTGGTTGTATTATTCTGCCTTCCACAGCAGTTTTTCACTTTTGGGAGTGACCCTGTTTGGACTTTAATTATATGGACATTCGATTTCTAAGTAGCCAATTATTTCAAATATGAATAAAACCGCAAACTCAAATTTCTGCTTCCCTGTCTTAAAATTTTGTTTAAGTTCTTTCTTTTTCTACTTCCTCTCCTTCTTTCTCCTTGACACCTTTGCAAAGATCATGAATAGTTTTCCTGGCTCACTTGCGAGAAGTCAGCGTGGAGAGTAGATGTGATTTCTTTTTTGCCCTTATTTGTGGATAAAGGAGCCACACGTTTTATAGTGTGATGGCTTACATCATTCTTGTAGTCTTTTGCCATTCCAGGCTGCCATTGTCACGTCCTCAGTGGTTAGTGGCAAGGGAATAGGTGAATTCTGAGGTTCTGCTGCTTGTGCTAGACATTGTTCTTAAACTGATACCTGGCAAGGAAGAGGAATTAAGACGGGCTTTTTTTCCTCCCTCTTCCTTTAGATTTTATTTAATACCAGAGAAATAGCTGGGCATTGCATTCGTTTAAACACCTGCTGATTTTTTTTTTGAAGGGGACAGGTTATTATGTTATAGAAGCAATTTTACTAGCACAACCGTGTTATAATAAAGTAGATACGTGAATGCTTTTATCACATTTTTGAAATTTTTTATTTATTAAACTACATTAATTGAAGAAAACAATTATGTGTTTTCTGTGTATCAGAAGGCCAAATTGCCATTTATGTCTAACTTAAATTTGTAGTCAGGATTTTTTTCCGAAGTACAAAATATAATTTGTATTCAAATGGATTAATTTTTTCCCTTGGATAATCCAAACAAAGACCAATGTATGATTTTGAATCCTATATCTTATTTTAGTAAGCTAAGTAGATATTTGATACTTGCTAATTTATATATATTTGTGGCCTTAATTTAATAGTGAATCTATCAGAGTTTAAATTTAGCAGTTCGTGCATACGATGAAACCACTGCTACATACCTCTGAAGTTAATTTCTTTCTTTCCAGTTTACAATGCCAGTTTTACACTCCATTTGCTGTCAGTGAAAACGTAGGTGGCAGACACACCACATATTTATCATCACTAAGTTCACTATATCATACAGGAAAAGTACATTAATATGCCATACGGAAAATCTAACACACGTAAACAACCACTTAGCATTTTTAAGAACATATCTGACTTATTGATTAGCTTAAATACCTTTAGTAGAGTGAGACACCCACACAGAGTGCATACATTCACTTACTTATCTGAACAAGTGCTTCTTGTGCTGATGAATGAGCAGATCTCGTCTTTATGTATCATGATGAAGATCAAACGTTCGAAAGCATTCCCCTTTCCATTGGAATCCCTAAATCTTGACACAATTAAATTATTGCCCGGGTTCTTCAGATAAAGTGCACTCTGGAAAACAGCTCTGTGAAACCTTATTATACATTTACATTTACGGTGGGTGTTCTAAGTCTCTTTTCCTGAAGTTTGTGCTGTTGTTATTCTCACTCAATAGTGAGTGGGGTAGGGTTTGAGAACTTTTCTTAATTTCTGTTTTCCCTGGGAACACTGTACCCATAACTAGTCTCAGTTGGCTTGTGTGTATGTTTTAAAAAATTTGTACATTACCTTGTTAGATTTTTTTCTCACTGGAATATTTTATTGAAATTAGGAAATACCAATATATAATATCTAGTTTACGTAGATAAGGTCCTAAACCTGAGAAAACAGTAATAAGAAATAATGCAGTTATGAAAAATGGAGGGAGAAATGTAACTAATATAAAGCATAAGGAGCAAATGAAAATGTTTTTCTTTTAGTCTTCTGTGAACATTACATTACATGCATTCCAGGATTAGGAGAGTTTTAAAAGAAAAATGTCTTAGCTCTTTTTTTTTTTTTTTTTTTTTTTTTTTTTTTTGGTGAAACAATACAATAGGAAGTTCTGTGTTTAAAAGTTTTATAGTTTTCTCAGATACTTAGTTTTTCCCTCTGGTTTATATCCTAGTATTTTCTCTCTAAAGCAAAAACAGTATTTAAAATTCCTGCTTCCTTGTGGTACTTTCTAAGACCCTGGATGTTAAACAACTTTGGGTAAGGTTTTTGTTCATGCCCTCTGTGGATATCATGTCCTTATTTCTTCAGTCATTCCTTCTGAAGTGGGACTATCTAATAAGGCCAGTCATTCCATTTTTATTTTAGTTAATTTCCACAGATATATTTATAGACTGTTAGATAGTGTAGAATAATCTTGTCTCTGTTCTTTACTCTGTTTCCCTCCCTTTTGAAGATTTTAAACTGTTATGTTTTCATGGAGAACTGTAAAATGTGAAGCTCTAAATATGCGCTCATTTTCATGCTTTTCTCTCTCATTTCCTACTGTCTTGACTACTTTCTTTCCCACCACAGTGAATATCTGGAACTGAAAGCATTATTTTTTCCCTAACCTCTTGTTGCCAGTCAAATCTAGAACCATTATTGGTTCTTGGCTTCCTTCTCATTACCCTTTACATTCTTTATCTTAGACCTAGGAATTCACTGCCCTCCTCCTTACAACATCATCTCTAATTAGTCAGCATATGGTTTTAGTAGGTTTTGCTCCTGCCAGTTCCATACCATTCCCAAAACCAGCCTTAATCCATTCCTCTACACCCTTATTCCTGGAATACTTCAGAGGACTTTGCTATCCTCAAATCTGTGCCGTATATTGTTACCAGATTAATCTTCCTAAAGCATTGCTTTCACTCTGTCACTCCCCTGCTTATGAACTTTAAGTGGTCCCACTTTGTCTGTAGATTGAAATTTGGAGTCTTTAGCCCCATACTCAAAGTTCTCTCATAAAGTTGTCCTAATTTACCATTTAGCCTTCTCTACTAGTCAGTAACAAAAATTCTCGTATTTCTGTCAAGATGGTTCCAGCATCCTGAGAATTCCTGCATTTGCACATCCTTCCAAATTTCATAGTATTTTCATTCTCTCCTTTGTGCCCAGTCATCTTTTTCCTGTTTTTCTTTTTGCTCATCCAAAGCTTACGTTTTCTGAACTTGCAGCTCTTGTCTTGTTTTCTCTGTAAAATCTTCCTGAACAGTATGGTCTACCGTGATCTCCCCCTCTCCTGAACCCCTATTTTTCTTTGTCGCTTCTCACAAAACACTTTGTTTGGTGTTTTGCTCTCTTGTTTTTAGTTGGATCTAGGCCCTATGTGGATAATTGAATTTTAAGTGTCAAGAGAGCAGGGACCATGTTATATTTTTTTGCATCTCTCTTATGGGCTAAGTACAATTCATTACAAATCTCAGATGATAAATTGATTTTTGCTCACTTATTCCACAAATATTAGCTGATTACCTAACTCAAATACCGTTGATAAAGAGTTAAACATAAGAGGTATGGAATCTGCTTTCATGGACTTTACATTCAAGAAAGGGGAGAGAAATAGTCTGTAGCTAATTTAACAATGCCTGTTTAAATACAGTTGAGGAATGCGGTTTGCCACTTTTTTGACAAGTGGGAAAAAAAAAAAAAGAAAATCGCCTTTCCCCTCTCCTGTTATTTGTATGTATAATTTTTCTTATTTTAAAAATAAATTTTAATGGAGTTAATTACTCTTGTGAAATCACAGGTTTTCAAATGGTAAAACCTTGTTTTCTTCTAAATGTACATAATACTGATATACTCTTTAGCTAAATCAAGTAGACAAAATAATGGAGTAATTCATACATTTTTGATAATAAATTATAGGAAATTTGTATATCGTTCATGTGGTAATGTAAACTGATGTAAAATAATTAAAAGATAATGAAAATATTAAAATTTTTTTAATGTTTATTTATTTTTAAGAGAGAGAGAGAGAGAGAAGAGGAGAGGAGAGGGAGGGGCAGAGAGAGAGGGAGACACAGAACCCGAAGGAGGCTTTAGGCTCTGAGCTGTCAGTACAAAGCCTGATGGGGGATTGAACCCATGAACTGCAAGATCATGACCCAAGCTGAAGTTGGGCATCCAACCCACTGAGCCACCCAGGCGCCCCAAAAATATTTTTAAAAGGAACATTTCCTAAACTCAAAACTATCAGAACTTCTTAGTTAATATTCTAAAGCTGTCTTTTGTAGGAAAACAAGTTTAAAGCAGAATACATTATTGGACACATTATTATTTTAACTTTAAGTGTTTCTTCCAGTGGCTTGAACAACATCATGTATTTCATAGGTAGAATTGTTTGAGATTCTAGTAACTATAGAGAGTTAATGTTAAAAGAATGGCAAAGTATGCATTGAAACAAAAAATTATTGTATTTGCAAATATAAAATCATAATTGACATAAATGTTATAGTTAGGAACATTATGAATGTAAATATGCCTTCTCTGTTCTCAGTCCTGTAATGCCATTCTTTGTCCAGTGGGAGATGAAGAGTGATGTTGAGACTGCTGTTTAACCTATTATAACAGCTTTAAAAAAATTAAATAGCGTTGATGTAAATATGAGGAGGGAAAAGAGTATTTATCTCCATTAAGTGACATAAAAAGCCATGGTAAGAATAACAGGCGGATGGGTGTGCATTAAGCAGTGAAATCTCTAAATTCAGATGCTAATTATAAGCACAAGGACAATTGCCTCCCACATACTTAACTGTTGTATATTTTCTTTAGTCAAAGTGTAATTCAGAGTTTGTGAAGTGCTGAATATGGCTTTTAGTTTTTCATCCCCCTTAACATACATGTTAAAAAAGAAAAAAAAAAAACAGTAGAACTACTTCTGCTGGACTGTGATTTTGGCAGATATAGATAGAATATTAAACCAAATGCTACCAAGATCATTCACATGATTGCTCTTGGATGGTCTTTATTGAGTGCCTTACCTACTTCCCACTATTAAAAAGCAGATATTTACTAGTAAAGTTAAAATTATTTAAGTATATTTGAGCACAAATTCCTTGCTGTGGTGTCCCAAGGACTAATTTAAGGCTTAGATTGTGAAAAGATGTATTGGTACTGGCATTAAGAGTATATTTGTTTAGATTATTATCATTTTTAAAATTTATTTTGGTTATGGTCTCTGGCATCATGTCTTTAAAGTACAATACTGTTTTTTTCCATTATCTGAGAAAAAGAAATTTCCTCTGCATTTTCTACAGTAAATAGAAAATTTTCACCACTTTCATGGTGGTTTTGTAATGTGTTCATCAGTTGTTGAAAGGGTACAGAGTACGGAAGCCCTGTTCTGAGAAGGGAGATTGCTTTTAAGTGTAGAATAGCAGGGAAAATGTTAAGAGTCTTAAATTATTTTTAAAACTTTGTTTTTAGAAATAGAAGTACAAAAAACCTTTTTGTAATTTTGCCACTTTTTTTATTCTTAGGTATGCTTTTTATTTAGCTTTTAGTAACTTGTAATTTAAGATCTCAGTTATTAGGTGTATTTCTGCATTTTATATATCGCTCCCAGATGCTACAGTATTAGTTTTTATCACTGCATATTTTATGAAATGTCAGCCTTCTGTTGGCTGTTCACGCAGCATTGTTAGTGATCAAAGACACAACATAAAGGAGAAGAATCTAAACAGTTGGCTTATCTTTGTCCTTCATTGTGACAAAAATACTATAAAATCACTTTATTATAAAAAGTAAAATAAAGGCATCATCTAACATGCAGTGAAAGGATAAATGTCATTGCTTTTGAGTGAAATAAAATCTTAAATATTTAATATCAAGAAAACCAGTTATAAAGAGAAATAATTTCTTATTTCACAAAGTTTTCCTTGGTGAGGAATGAGGGTAATATGTTGTATGTAATATTATAATACTTTGCTAATTGACAGTGTTATGCCTAGAAGAAGCCACACGGTTTTTTGGCAACATAAGAGGTTATTCGGTTTAAACCGAATAATTTTGTTACTCAAAATATATTTTAGAAAAGTGGTTATTATAGTTTTAGTATGTGCATTGTCTAAGTTGTATGTAATCTGGTTTATTATTTTCTCGAGTTGACTGACTTTGTAGTTTAAAACTTTATTCCACAGATTCAAAAATCCTTTTTTCTCTGGGTCACTGATTTCAATATCAAGATAAAAGTATAGAACGGGAAAATATTCTCAAAGCCTGAAAGAAAATCTGTAAGAATAAAAATCTTGAATGATTTTGATCAGCTGTTGTGTATGCCCACCACAGCAGTTGGTTCAATCAATTTTATGTTTTGGGATGGTTTTATTAAAATGAGCTGCTGCTTTCAGTAAATCATTGAGAAAGATGCTGGCTTTCTACACGTCTCTTTTTTGGTGGAGGCAGGGCAGTAATAGTTTCTCTTCGCAGCCTTGTAAGTCAGTGAGGTTGGGGGCAATCTGTCCACCATAGGAGTCAGTATGTTTCTGTGTCATCACTGTGGGCCTTTGGAAATAGAAGTAGAATGAGGATTTAGACCAAAACGTGATTATTTTACATGCACTTTTATGACTTTTGGCAGAAAGCTGCCATTTCTAAGAAAAATAATTGTCAGCAGGTAATAATGATTTTAGTATCTTTTTATTGTATACAATTTCTCTTTTTATAAATGAGTGAAAGCTTGTTTTCATATGGGAGAATCAGACCTTTGAAAAGCAGTTTGAAAGACAGAGCTGTTGGATACTTGTAAATTTAGGGGCCTCCACTTTTTGTCCTGTGGTGCCCAAAACCCTCACCCAAAGTGTGGTCCATAGTTCAAAGGCAGTGCTGTTACCTGAGAGCTTGCTGAAAATGCCGAATATTGGGCTCAATCCCATGCCTACTAAGTCAACATCCGCATTGTTTTTAAGTTTATTTATTTATTTGGAGGTGGGGAGGGGCAGAGAGAGAGAGTCTCAAGCAGGCTCCATGCTCAGCACAGAGCCCACTGTGGGGCTCAGTCTTGGAAATCATGAGATCGGGACTTGAGCTGAAATCAAAAGTCGGATGCTTAACTGACTGAGCCACCCAGGCACCCCTCAACATCTGCATTTTTATCGAATTTTCATTTGTACGCCCATTAAAATTTGAGAAGCACTACTATATGCTTCTCAGGCAAAGCCTCTCATTTGCTCAGTTGGTCATGTGCAGCGGGAGAGTTGGAGGAGGCAGTGTTAAAGTCACATCGGAATTGGAGTTGGATCCTGAAGAAGGCAAATATTTAATCTAGATCTCACAGGGATTTACTCCATAAGTAATTGCAATTAGAATCAGTTGCCACTTTGTATCATATGTGGGATGCCTCTCGTTACCCTACTAATGTTAAGCTGGTGGTTTCTTTTTAAGTGTCTTTATCACAGGCCAGATATGCTGATGTTTTCTCCCACTAACAGTGTAGTTGGCATTTCCAAAGTGTATTCTATGGTGTATTTTCCCCAGGAGATTCTCTAAATAAAAAGAGGTCAAATTTTGGAAAGCATTGTATACTTTCTTCCTATCTAGGAGAATCACAGTATACATTGATTTATATTAAAATATCTGAGAACCTGGTGTAGCTTAATTCAATTTTTCCAAATTAACTTGACCATAGCATTTTTCCCCATCCCCCCTTTTAAAAAGACTGCCATTAAAAAAAAGAAATGAAAGACTACCATTATTATCTTTTCCTTTAGCATATGCAAACTGGCTTGTCTCCCAGTATTTATTCTCCTTGATGAAAATAAGAGATGAGGACAACTTTTGAAATTGTCATGGTGTTGCCACTTCAAACAGACTTTCCAGTATTGTTATTTAAGTGCTAAAGGTACTGGTACAACCCTTGTGTGCTAAAGGGGTTGAACATGGCAGACATTTTTAGGGCTCGAATAACTGAGAAAGCATCTTTTAGAAAGTGAATGTTAACTAGATCCCAGTCAGATTTGGTGGGTAAATGGAAGGGAGGAAACAGAGCATTCCTAATGTTTGCTAGAATGAGGAAAACCATGAGCAATTGAACAAGTTAAACATTTGAGTTCAAGCGGTAAGAAAAAGTAAGTGGCTGGCTTAAAAAATACTTCTAACTAGGAATAAATTCAGACTTAGAGAAGAGCTGTAGGAGTAGGAAGAGTATATTCTTCTCCCCAGATTCACCTACTGTTAAGATTTTACTGCATTGGCTTTATCATTTGGATATTTTTCTCTCCCTTCTCCCTCAAATGCCTCCCTCCCACAGTTTTTTTTCCCCCCGAACCCTTTGAACAGAGATTGCAGAGGTTGATGCACCATCCTAAAAGTGTATCAATGTGTATTTCCTAAGAGTAGGGATATTTTCTTCCATAACTATAGTATAATGAACAGCTTTGGTAAAGTTAACATGGGTATAATACTGTTATCTAACCTACCATCCATATTCCACATTTGTCAGATGACGCAATAATATTTTTATAGCATTTTCCCTCTTCAATAAGAATCCTGTCTAGGATCAGTTATTGCACTTGGTTGTCATGTCTCTTTAGCCTTCTTTAATCTGAAATGGTTCCATGGCCCTTGAGTTTTATGACACTGACATTTTTTAATAATATGGTCCTTCATTTGTCTATCACTCTTCATTTGGGATTGTCTCCTGTTTCCTCATGATTAGATTCAGGTTGTATATTCCACCCAGAATACCACGTAGATGATGTTATGTCCTTCTCAGGACATCACATCTGGAGGCATATTGGTGATGGTAATTTTTATCATTTGGTCAGACTGTTGTCAGATTTCTCTACTCTAGAGTTACAGTTTTTTCTCTTGCAACTAATAAGCAGTCTGTGGGGAAACACTTTAAGATCATGCAAATATCCTGCTCCTCATCAAAATTTCTGCCTAGATTTAGCATCTATTGATGATTCTTCCCTGGTACAGTTCTTTCTATAATGGTTACAAACTGCTGATTTTCCAGTTCCAGCCCTCCTTCCAGTCAACATCAGCATTCTGATGAACGCAAAATCTATGCTTGATGGACTGACTGATTTACAGTTGACCCTTTAACATTGTGGGTTTAAACTGTGTGGGTCCACTTATATGTGGATTTTTTCCCATAAATACAGCACAGTGCTGTAAGTGTATTTTCTCTTCCTTCTGATTTTTGTAATATTTTCTTTTCTCTAGCTTAATTTTAAGAATATAGTATATAATACATATACAGAATATGTGTTAATCGACTGCTTATGTTATCAGTAAGGCTCTAGTCAACAGTAGGCTATTGGTAATTAAGTTTTTGGGGAGTCAAAGTTAATATGTGGACTTTTGACTCTGTGGGATGTTGGTGCCCTTGACCCTTGCATTGTTCAAGGGTCAACTATATTTATTCATTCAATCATTTATTCATTCAATCATTTATCATAGGTATGAGCTTATGGATATCTATTCTTTTCAATGCTTTATAATTCACTACTGAGTTATAAATTGTCCAGGTTTGGTTGGTGAAAGTAGATAGAAATGTTGACCGAGAAAAGAGACTGAGCTAAAATAAAACAAAAGCATTTATATGAGGTCTCAGAATTGCAATTCAGGGAACACAGATTTGGGCAGCAGCCCAAATAGTGTCTGTCCCTGCACCCTCCCACCCCCACCCCAGAATAAAAGTCAAGGGTTTTTAAAGACAAAATGGAATGCTTGTATTTTTTTTTCTTTTAACAAAAAATTTTGATTAATGTTGGCAGCAGAAAATTAATCTTGGCTGAATTTAATTGGTTAAGGCTATCACCAAGCAAAGTTTCTTACTTTAGCAAATTTTAGGCTGAGTCCTTGGAATATTTGCAGTTTGGCCCAGTTCAAAAGTTCATGGTTCTACCTGGTGAGGACATGCGTAAGGCCCATGTCTTTATTAGGCACTTGGCTCTGTTTAAAAACCCCCTGATGTAAGTGACTCCATTTTATTTTACCTTTCTTTTTTTTTATGTTTATTTCTTTATTTATTTATTGAGAGAGAGAGAGAGAGAGAGAGAGAGAGACAGAGAGAGAGAGAGAATGAATGTATGTGGGGAAGGGGCGGGGGGGGGGGGGGAGAGAATCCCAAGCAGGCTCTGAGTGATCGGCATAGAGCTCCACGTGGGGCTTGAACTCACAAACCATGAGATCATGACCTGAGCTGAAATCAAGAGTTGGATGATGCTTAACCGACTGAGCCACCCAGAGGCCCATATTTTACCTTTTACAGCATTCCCCTGTCACATTATTATCTTAAAGGTTTTTTTTGGTTAATGTTTATTTATTTTTGAGAGACAGACAGAGTGTGAGTGGGGGAAGGGCAGAAAGAGAGAGAGACACAGAACCCGAAGCAGGCTCCGGGCTCTGAGTCGTGAGCACAGAGCCTGATGCGGGGCTTGAACTCACAAACCGTGAGATCATGATCTGAACTGAAGTTGGACGCTTAACTGACTGAGCCACCCAGGCGCCCTACCCATCACATTGTTTTTTTAATTTTTAAAAATATTTTTATTTCTGAGCACACAAGCAGGGGAGAGGGGCAGAGAGAAAAATCTTAAGCAGGCTCAATGCTCAGTGCAGAGTCAGATGTGGAGTTCAATCCCCCCACGTGACCTGAACCAAAATCAAGAGTTGATGCTCAGGGTGCCTGCGTGGCTCATTAAGTTAAGCTCCCAACTCTTGGTTTAAGCTCGGGTCATGATCTCATGGTTCATGAGTTTGAGCCCCATGTCAGGCTCTGCACTGACAGTGTGGAGGCTGCTTGTGAGTCTGTCTCTCTCCCCCTCCCTGCCCCCCTCCGCCATAAATAAATAAATAAAAAGAAAGAAAAGAAACAGAAAGAAAGGAAAAGAAAGAAAAAGAAGGAAAGAAGAAAGAAAAAGAAAGAAAAAGAGTTGATGCTCAACAGACTAAGCCACCCAGGTGCCCCTCCCCTATCACATTTTTGAGTGCTTTCTTACTTTCCGGCAGAACAGATTGTCACAGGATCTTTATCTTTTCTGTCACAGTTCTGGGCAGCCATTTCTCTGAAGAGTCCTGGTTTTAGTGGGGGAATGTTATTAGAGATCAAGATCTGGGCACTATTGTGCTGGTTGCTAGTGGATGGTGCTCATCTCTATAGGATCTTGGCTTTTAGGCCACGAGGACAGAAAGAGGACAGAGCTAGGAAATAAGGCTTATATATATATATATATATATATATATATATATATATATATATATATATGTACACATGTACATTGATGGGTAAATGTATACATACATTCATACTGATAAACATATGTTACATACTTTAGAAATCATTAGGTCCCACCAGTGTCTCTAATTCTAATCCATCTCCACAGGGCTCTTTCTTGCCTTCCATCTTTCCATATTTATATGTCTCTTCTTTCATCGTGAGAACATTGGCTTCCGACAGCATCAACACGTTAACTTACTTGCGCAGCTCAATAATACATCTGAAATAGTTTCAGAATTGGTTCATTATACCACTACAATGAACAAATCTACCAAAAAGAATTCAGGATTTGTTTGAAGTACTCTCTCCTCACCCCACTGAATTCTGTGAGTATATTTAATCAAATGCTGTACTCCTAATTACTTGCATTACTTCTTTCTTTTTTTATCCCTTAAGGATGGATATAGTATTAATTTGAAATACAGTTTAATTCACTCATTTTACTTTGCTGTCAGCTTTTGCATATTTTCCGTCTTTATATCGTTGCTAATTTAATTATTTTGAATAGGTAGAAAATGATGATTTACTTTTCCAAAAGGTAAAGTTTTATGAAAAGGTATACTCAGGAAAGTGTCACTTTATTTCCCTCATTCCACCGCATCCTTTGTTAGGTATCCAACGTTACTGTTTTTTAGTTCATCATTCCTTTTATAAAGATAAGCAGATACATTTTCTTATTTTTTTTCTTATTTCCTCTTTCTTATGAAACACAGCATAGTATATATGTCCTTTTGCAATTTACTTTTGTCATTTATCTGTATCTTTTAAAAATCACTCCATATCACCTTATAGAGATCTTCCTCTTTAATTTTTTGCATACGCTTACTACTTTATTGTGCGTACGTATGTAATGTAGTTTATTCAACCGATCTCTTATACTTGGGCACTTAAATAATCTCCAGTAGCTTGAAATTGCAAATAATGCGGTAGTGAATAACCTTGTGCCTATGTATTTTCGTATTGTTTCAGGTTTATCTTCAGGGTAAATTCCTTGCAGTGGGATGGCTTGCTTCTCAAAGGATAAATGCTTATGTAATTTTATTAGGTATATGCCCAGTTCTCCTGTAGCATTTTGCATCTCCACTACTAGTGTATGGGAGTGCCTGTCTTTCCACAGCCTTGCCAACAGAGTAAACTGTAAAACTTTAGAATTTTTCCCGATTTGAAATATGAGAGATGGTGCCTCAGTGTCCATTTAATTTGTTGTGTTCATCTTAGGGGTGGAGTTGAATGTCTTTTCATATGTTTAGGAGCTGCTTTTTATGGGATATTTGGTTTTTTCCCCTCAATTTTGAATGCTCTTTGTAGTGATATCAGCCATTTATATTTATCAGTGATAAGTCTTGCAAAAAAATGTTTTCTCCTCATTTGTCATCTGTCTTTTTCTTTTGCTTGTGTTTTTCTTGTAGTACAAAGGTTTCATATTTGGATTTTAGTTCTAGTAAGGAAGGCTTCTTTTAAATGATTTCCCAGGTTATAGGAGGAATTTAGTGATTCTTTTTTACTTGTATAGTTCCCTTTGTTACATTTAAATCTCTGGTTTATTTGGAGTTGGGTTCAGTGTGAGAAATAGATGGATTTTTTACACCCCCCCCCCCTCAAATGTGTATCCATTTGTTAAAAAGACCATTCTTGTACCAGTGTTTTGTGATATCACCTTTATGATAGCCGAATCTATTTCTGCACTTCCCTACTCTGTTTCATTGGTCTCTCTGACTATTCATGCAGCAATACCACACTGTTCTCATTACAGAGGCTTTGTCGTGTGTTTTAATTTCTGTGGTATTTTTTTAATTAAAAAATGTTTAATGTGTTTATTATTTATTTTTGAGGGAGACACAGAGTGTGAGTGGGAGAGGGGTTCAGAAAGAAGGGGAGACACAGAATTTGAAGCAGGCTCTGGGCTTCTTGCTGTCAGCACAGAGCCTGTTGTAGGGCTTGAACTCATGAACCGTGAGATCATGACCTGGGCTGAAGTCACATGCTTAACCGACTGAGCCTCCCAGGTAGCCCAATGTATGTAGTATGTTTTAACAAGGTTTCCCATATATATTTCTTTTCAGTATTTCCTAGACGTTCTTGAATGTTTCTTTTCTACTTGACCTTCAGTATCAAGTTGTCTAGCTCCACAGAAAAGTCAATCATATTTTTGGGGGGCTCAAATTATATTTATAATTTTATGGTGTATTGATATTGAGATGTCCCAATCAGTGACAAAGTATTTATTTTCAGTTGTTCAGGACTACTGTTGTCTCTTTTAAGAGTGTTTATTTTTCTTTATGTGGGTTTTGAACATTTCAATTTATTCTTATTTAACCTTTTTTACTATTTTACTACTGTTTTAGGTGTGGTTTTCTCATCCATTATATATTCTATCTGGTTTTATTTGTGTATGTGAGTGTTACTGATGTTTTCATGTTTATTTTATATCCTGCTCCCTCGGTAAAATCTTTTGTTCTTGAGTTTTGTCGTTGATTTTCTAGGATTTTCCAGGTATTCATCAGGATATCTGCAGATAGTTTTAGTTCTTCTTTTCCAGCTGTTCTCCCTACAATCTTTGTCTGTAATAGTTTTGTTTCTTCTTTTCCAATTCTTGTTTTTTATACTTCTAATGGCTTCCTCTAGTCTTATTTTATTGACTAACATGTCCAGAAAAAAAGTAGTAGTGGTCCTAGTGGGTATCCTTGCCTTATTCCTTACCTTAATGGGCAGAGTAACACTGAGAGCTAGCAGCGGGAGAAAAGATAGATCTGCACAAGGTAATAATGCACAGTTCGAAATGCTTTACAGGCAGTACGTGTATTGTCATATACGGTTCTCTATAGTATTTCTCTTCCCTTTCATGGCTAAATATTTTGAAGGCGTTGTCTCTACCTTTCACCTTCATTGTTTTACCTTCCATTCTCATCCTTTAAACAGCTCCACTCTGGTTATTGCATTGTTAAAACCAAGGCCGCTGCTGAGAACCCTTTGTTACTCAATCTAATGGATTTATTTTCTCTTTATCTTACTTGCTTGTTTTTCCTCTTAGTGGCTTTCAACATTGCAGACCCTGCCTTCTTCTGAATGTATTTTTTCCCCTTACTTTTTGTTAAATCACATTCTTCTGGTTGTTCTTTTTCAGTCTCCTAGCTCTTTCTTCTCTACTCGGCTTCTGACTGCCTCTTCTTTCTGACATCCCGGGCTGCCTCTTTCAAAATTCTATTCTGTCTTCTTTTTGAACTATGTTAGTTTTCTAAGCAAACTTGTGGCCCAAGTTATCATCTATATTACAGCTATTCTGAGACTAACATTCTTTTGTCTGTTTTAAGTTTATTTATTTATTGGGCACCTGGGTGGCTCAGTCGGTTAAGTGTCCGACTTCGGCTCAGGTCATGACCTCACAGTTCGTGAGTTCAAGCCGCCTCAGGCTCTGTGCTGACATCTCAGGGCCTAGAGCCTGCTTCGGATTCTGTGTCTCACTCCCCTAAGCTCCTCCCCTGCTCACACTCTGTCTCTCTCTCAACATAAACAAAGATTAAAAGAAAAGTTTATTTATTTATTTTGAGAAGGAGGGAGAGAGCGAGAGCGAGCAGGGGAGGGGCAGAGAGAGAGAGGGGGAGAGAGAGAGAGAATCCCAAGCAAGCTTGGCATCAGCGTGGAGCCCAATATAGGGTTTAGACTCATGAACTGTGAGATCATGACCTGAGCTGAAGTCAGACACTTCCCCGACTGAGACACACAGGTACCCACTGAGAGTAAAATTTCTACTCTACATCTGTCTTCTGAGATGGAGATCTACATGTTCACCTGCCAACCTGGTATCAGTGTCCACTTTGGGATGTCAAAGTCAATTCACAGTATAAGTTCTAACCCTCTCCTCAAATGCTCCCAGTTTTAAGTGACCAGTACCGTGTATCTTATTGTATAAAGTAGAAACCTGAGGATCATCCTGTTCTTGTTTGTCACTCATCTTTATTCATTGTATTGTCAGGTTTTGTTGAATTTATGTCTCTACTCCTTCCAGTTTCCTCTAGCCTAAAGGAAAGGTAGACCCTGTCAACCAGAAGAAACATCATGAGTAAAGAATAGAGATGTTATATTTGGTAGAATACATAAAGTAAGATTAGAAGTAAGGTGAAGGATACCACTTGCAGTCATAAGAAATTTGGGTAGTCATTGGGTGAGATGATTAGATTACTTTGCAGGACATAGTAAGTCGGAAAAAAGGAAGGGAAGGGACTGCAGGTGGGAGACTAGTTAGGAAGCTAACAGCTTTAGCAGCTTTGTTAAGAGATACTAAGTGCTTATATTAAAGTATGACACTGGAGAATAAAACGAGACAGATTTGATAGATACCACATTGCTATTCAGTAAAATAGAGGAACAACATGGATCTGAAGATACAAAACAAAATTATCAAACTCTCAAGATTTCCTTAGAAGGCGATGAAGGTGGGGGCACCTGGGTGGCTCAGTCGGTTGAGCGTCCAACTTTGGCTCAGGTCACGATCTCACGGTGTGTGAGTTTGAGTCGCATGTCGGGCTCTGTGCTGACAGGTCAGAGCCTGGAACCTGCTTTGGATTCTGTGTCTCCCTCAAAAATGAATAAACCTTTAAAAAAAAGTTTAATAAAAAAAAATAAAGAAGGTGATGAAGGGTAGAGTAGTAGACAGTTTTGGAGAAACATAATGAGTTCTGTGATAAAGTATGCATAAGGTGTTGATACGGACTATCAATCAGGTGGAGAAAAATAGGGAATGATTGGAGATGGTGAGTAGGTTTCTTCTTCAGTGCTCGCTTCATCTGGTAGTATAGTGACTGTCCAGAGCAGTGTCGAGAAGTCATTTGAGGCAGCATCCAACCTATTGGCAATGTGTGTCTACTTTGGCTGATATGTACATGTGAGCATAGTCTAGGTTTTGGAATCCAAGTCAGAACTAGAGACATGGGGACAGAAGATAATGGTTGAAGACAGGAAATTTGAATGAGATGTTAAGCTAACCACCCCGCCCCCCCCCCCCCCCCCCACACACACACAAAAGAAATTTCTTTCTTTTTTCCTGAGAAGGGAGTCAGCCAAAGGAAACATAGATCTTGAAGAGCCCTTATGTTAATTAGGTGGCAGCATCAGAAAAAGGGTCAGACCTGATGGATTTGTTGTTGGGAAAACAATGATAGAAACACGGCAAAGAGAATTTTAGGAAGGAGATCCTGGTTATTAGGGCTATAGAGAAATCAAGGAGTATAAAGACTTGGGAAAGGACATTACATTTGGACCATTGAGAGAACAATTTCAGTAATTCAAAATGGCAAGAGTTCTATAAAAAGGAATTTGTACTTTTATAAAGATAATGTTGAAGAAAAATGTCCCATTTGAAAAGTTAAATAGTCATGTAATGCTAGTACTGTATTTTGCTAGACTTTGAAAAAATTTATAAAGTATGAACTGAGTGATAATTTGAAAAAAACAAACCCATCATGGATTAGAAACTGAATTAGAGATAGGAAATGAGAAAAGTATAGTGAGTCAGGCCCACAAATGAAGTTATATATGGAAACAGTGGGAATTTTCTGGAAGCATGTGGTAAATAATATGGTGCAGATTTTTGCATGATACTGTGGTCTAGGAAGCAAAATGCCAGTAAGGCAAATGGTAAGAAATAAATGTAGGAATACCGCTGAAGGCTACACGGCTGAGCAGGGACCTGGCAAAGTCCTCTTAATTTTGGCAACTGCAAAGTGATCCTTTAAGTAAATTGAGTTTTGTTTTGGTAAGAATGAGTTGTGATTGGTTTATTCTGATATAGGAAAGAAATAGGATATATTGGAGACATTTTAGGGTATACTTAGAGATATTGGCCCACTCTGATGTGGCCAAAGACTAGCAACTAAAAAGGATATTTAGAAAAAAAATTTTTTTTTAACGTTTATTTTTGAGACAGAGAGAGAGCATGAACGGGGGAGGGTCAGAGAGAGGGAGACACAGAATCTGAAACAGGCTCCAGGCTCTGAGCTGTCAGCACAGAGTCCCCTGCGGGGCTTGAACTCAAGAACCCCGAGATGGTGACCTGAGCTGAAGTCGGATGCTTAACCGACTGAGCCACCCAGGCGCCCCTAAAAAGGACATTTTAATTACAGAAGTAATTTGGTCTTAGAATAGAAAGCAATGGAAATGTAACAGATCTGAGAAGGGAGGTACACTATTCTACTGGTAAGTCTTAGCATTTAATATATCATGTGGTTTTTGTTGGCCACTCCATTAATGAAGACTTAAGCCAACATTCGAGCACACAAAAAGGGAAAGAGGTAATCATGGATTAGGGAAAGTGGATGTATTAAATCAAAATCAGAAAGCTTATTTTTGTGTATATCCAGAAAACATTCTGAATTCTCTTATTAAAATTTTATAAAATGTCTGTAGATCCTCTCGGTTCTTTTAAGTTGACTATTGTATCTGAAAAAAATGACAACTTTGTTGTCTTCCTTTTTACTCATTATGCCTTTTCTTACTGATTTGTTTTACTCTTCTATTTTGAAGTTTTAGTACAGTCTTGAGTAAAAGTGGTAATAGTGGGCATCTGTCTTACTCTTTTTTAAAGGCTAATGCTTCTGATGTGCCACCATTATGTATTATGTTTGCTATAGATTTTTGGGAAGATGCATTTCATTCACTTCATCACTTTAAGGTGGTTTTTTTCTAGCTAAATTTTGTGTTTATTTTTTAAAATCATTAATGCCATTAAATATTACAAAAATATTGTTTTCTGTATAGTTTTACTCTAAGTGGGTTGCATAATATGCAGTATTTTAGTAATAGGAAACTCCCAGTAAACATCATAAACAAAAAGACTGTTAGTCTATTCTTAAAGATATGAGAAGTCATTTTTCTCTTTGATTATCATAGGTCCGATAGGCTGTGGTACTGATTGCAGCTCTTCAGAAGTCAGCAGGAATGAAATTGAATTGGGGACTGAGAGAGTCAGCTATGAATTTGCAGATGTACTAAAACTTCTTTTTTTTTTGACTTTGAGTAACCTTGGTTTCTTTTCCTTGATAATCTCTGATAACTGCAGATTTCATACATAAAAAAGAAAATATTTGTAGTTAGATGCTGGTATGTTATTAATTGGAATGAGTACAGAAAGATTGGGAATGTGGTTTCAATGTTACATGTGACCACAGGTCATTATGTAAAACTTGAAAATGGATTAAATTTCTATTCATCTTTATTCACTACCATCTATGGAATTTTTTAATAGTGCAAACTAGGTGTTATTGAGAAAATATTTTAAATTACCATTTGTATTAATGGGTTATAATTACCTCAATCTGACAATACTCTTCTAAATAGCTTGCAAATAATGAAAGTTAAAAAAAAAACACACATTACTTTCTTTTTTAATTTTTTTTTACATTTATTTATTTTTGGTAGAGAGAGACAGAGCACAAGTGGGGGAGGGGCATAGAGAGAAGGAGACACAAAATCCGAAGCAGGCTCCAGGCCCTGAGCTGTCAGCACAGAGCCCAATGCGGGGCTCGAACTCACAAACCGTGAGATCACGACCTGAGGCAAAGTTGGATGCTTAACCGACTGAGCCACCCAGGTGCCCCAACACATATTACTTTTTAAATAGTTACCTGACTATTTAGATAACTTCTCTTCTCTGGGATATTATCTGTACATTACACTTGAAAAAGATATTCTGGAAAATACCTGATTTTAATCTAATAATAGCAGCTTTTGCATGGTTAATCATTCTCTTGGATAAAAGTTTGTTTTATCCGAAGCTATTGGTGTGTATTGAGATCTTTCTTTGATTTGCTAGTTTTGGGTTATTTTGTTGTTGTTGTTGTTGTTGTTGTTGTTGTTGTTTAGTATAAAAATGACTTGTTTGTCAACGTGTCTTTTTGAATTGTCACAAAAAGATTTTTTAAATGTGTGAGTTCTGAACCCTTATAAAGGTGTATTACTATAAAGTGCTGTGTTTAACTTGTGTCTTCTGAAGGACATTCTCTCACATTTAATTATATTAAATTAAACATTTCTTATGCTGATTCTTTTTATTTCATTTGTACATTCCAAAAATTATATAAAAATTTCCATACAAATTAATACTAATCATAATTTTCCTTACTAAAATACCATTTTGGTCCCTAATTTTACATTAATTATAATATTCTCATGTTTCATATATCCTAGATAACCAAAGATTTGAGTAAATAATAATAAGGTAAGAACATTTGAAGAAAATTAGACTGTGCTAAGCAGTTTATGACTGACCTTATGGTGAAAGAGGCAGAGAAGTGGGCAGTGGGGTAGTGATGGGAGAGGAGACCTATTTTTCTTGTGTTCTAGTCCATCACAATTTAGAAGAAAGAGACTCAAGATAAATGTGCCTACAATTACAGAGCAGGCTGATACGATTTATCATTTTTTCAGAGTACAATACAGTAGTCACAATAATTTGGTGAATGATCTTCATCTTTGTGTGAAGAAGTCTATTCAGTATCACGAAAACATCTATTATTACACAAAGCATAAATATAATTTCTGTATTGCATTATTAGAGGTTAACAAAGCCCTTTTTTTGTTTTTTGTTTTTGTTTGTTTTGTTTTGCTTAACTCACAGAAACCTCACAAGATTTGTTTGTTACCATTGAGCATGTTACTGTATATATTTAATATTTACTGTTATACCCCCCACCCCCCAAATGAAGCACATTTCCTGATGTTTAATCACAGAAATTGATAAAATGAACCCTCACATATGGTAAATCTTGTTTTCGTACATGGGCAAATATTCTGGTTACTGAATATTGTTTTCTTGCCCAAACAAACTCTTCTGGGCATAATTTAAGCTCTGTGGGATAAGTAAAATGGTACTTTAAGTTCTAAAAATCAGAAGTGCTGTTGAGAATTCTGGTTACTAAAAATGCCAGGTAAACTAGACATTTATATGTATCTAATTCAGTATACTACTTATAATTGAGTCTTGCTGATACTTGAAGTCCTGAAAAGTTCTAGGATTTTCTGATATACATGGTCCTTAGAGTGTTAGAAATTTGCTTGTTGTGTGTTTAGATTGTATGGTTTTCTAAAAGTATTTAGTATTCTGTGATTATTATTTGTTGTGGCTTAAGAGCTTGTCTCCTTTAATAAGTCAAGTTAATGAGTCATTCATTCCTGCAAAGATACACTGAGGTGATTGTTTTTTATTGAAGAATAATTGACATATAGTACTATTAGTTTCAGGTGTACAGTATATTGATTTGATATCTATATGCATTATGAAATGGTCATCACTAAGTGTAGTGACCACCTGTCACCATACAAAATTGTTACAATGTTAGTAACTGTATTCTCTATGTTGTATATTATATCCCTGTGTCTTTATTGATTTTATAACTGGAAGACCGTACCTCTTAATCCTCTTCACTTATTTTACTCATTTCCCCCCTCCTCCGTTCCCTGCCCAGCAACCTTTAGTTTCTTTTCTGCATCTGAGTCTGTTTCTGTTTTGTTTGTTCATTAAAAAAAAAAATTTTCCACATATACATGAAGTCATGTGCTATTTGTGTTACTCTGTCTGATTTATTTCACTTAGCGTAATACCCTTGAGGTCCATCCATATTGTAAATGGGAAGATTTCATTTTTTCATGACTGAATAATATTGCATTGTGTGTCTGTGTGTCTGTGTGTGTACATACCACATCTTCTTTATCCATTTATCTATCCGTGCACATTTAGATTGCGTCCATGTCTTGGCTATCGTAAGTAATGCTGCTGTGAACATAGGGGAGCATATGTGTTTTTGAACTAGAATTTTCATTTTCTTTGGGTAAATACCTAGAAGTGGATTTGCTGGATTGTATGGTAGTCCTCTGTTTTCAATTTTTTAGAGACCTCCTTACTGTTTTCCATTATGGCAACACCACTTTACATTCCCACCAGTGGTGCACAAAGTTGCTTTTTTCTCCACATCCTTACCAACACTTGTTACTTCTTTTCCTTTTGATACTAGCCATTCTGACAGGTGTGAGGTGATGTCTCATTGTGGTTTTGATTTGCATTTCCCTGATGGTTAGTCATATTGAGCATCTTTTCATGGGCTTGTTGGCCATCTATGTATGTTCTTTGAAAAAATGTGTATTCTGGTCCTCTGTCCATTTCTAATTGTTTGTTTCTTGATTCTGGGTTTTATAACTTTGTATATTTTGTATGTTATCCCTTATTGAATATATTACTTGCAAATATCTTCCCCCATTGAGGAGGTTGCCTTTTCATTTTGTTGATGTTTTTCTTCACTATGCAGAAGTTTTTTAGTTTTTATATAATCCCGTATTTGTTTATTAAAATTTTTTTTTTAATGTTTTTATTTATTTTTGAGACAGAGCATGAGCGGGGGAGGGGCAGAGAGAGAGGGAGACACAGAATCCGAAGCAGGCTCCAGGCTCTGAGCTGTAAGCACAGAGCCTAACGCGGGGCTCAAACTCATGGACTGTGAGATCATGACCTGAGCTGAAGTCAGACACTCAATCGACTGAGCCACCCAGGCGCCCCAGGCAGGCTATTTATTTTTGCTTTTGTTGTCCTTGCCTGAGGAGACAGATGAAAAACATTGCTAAGGTGACTGTCAAAGAGCTTACTGCCTATGTTTTCTTGTAGAAGTTTTATGGTTTCAGGTGTTACCTTTAATCCGTTTTGAGTTGGGTTTTGTAGGTGGTGTAAGAAAGTGATCCATTTTTTTTTTTTTTGGCATGGAGCTGTCCAGTTTTTCCAGCACTATTTATTGAAGAGACTGTCTTTTCCCCACTGTGTATTCTTGCCTCCTTTGTCATACACTAATTGACCATATAAACATGAGGTTATATTTGGACTCTCTATTCCATTGAGCCTTGTTTCTGTTTTTATGCCAGTACCATACTGTTTTGATTACTAGAGCTTTGTAGTATAGTTTGTAGTATAGTTTGAAATTTAGGAACATATCCTAAATTTTGGCTACTTTGGGTCTTTGTAGTTCCATACAAACTTTAGGATTATTTGTTCTTTCTGTGAAAAATGCCATTGTAATTTTGATATAATTTGCATTGAATCTGTAGATTGCTTTGGATAGTATGGGCATTTTAAGAATATTAATTCTTATCCATGAGCATACTATATCTTTCCAATTATTTGTGTTGTCTTCAGTTTTTTTTTCATCATTGTCATATAGTTTTCAACATTCAGCTCTTTCACTTCCTTGGTTAAATTTATTCCTTTGTGTTTTATTCTTTTTTGATGCAATTGTAAATGGGACTGTTTTCTTAATTTCTCTTTCTCATAGTTTGTTAGTAGTGTATAGAAATGCAACAGATCTCTGTTATGTTGACTTTGTATCTTGCAACATTCCTGAATTCATTTATTCTAGTAGTCTTTGGGTACAGGCTTTAGGGACTTCTATTTATTGTATCATGTCATGAGTGAACAGTAAGTTTTATGTTTTCCTTTCCAATTTGGATGCCTTTTAGTTTTTTCCCTTGCCTAGTTGCTGTGGCTATGACTTTCAACACTATGTTGAATAAAAGTGGTGAAAGTGGGCATTCTTGTCTTGTTCCTGATCTTACAGGAAAAGCTTTCAGCTTTTCACCATTGAGTAAGATGTTATATGTGGCCTTTATTATGTTGAGGTACATTCCCTCTGTTTCCACTGGATATTGAATTATGTGAAGTGCTTTTTAGGCATCTTTCAAGATGATCATATGATGTTTATCCTTCCTATTGTTAATATGGTGTGGAACATTGATTGATTTGTGGATGTCGAACCATTATGAGATCCCTGGAATACAGCCCATTTGATCATGATGTGTGATCCTTTAACTGTATTATTAAATTTGGCTTGCTAATATCTTTTTGAGGATTTTTGCATATATGTTCACCAGTGATATTGGCCTGCAGTTTTCTTTCTTGTAGTGTCTTTGTCTGGTTTAGGTCATGGTAATGCTGGCCTTATAAAGTGAGCTTGATAGCATTCCTTTCTTTTCAATTTTTTGGGATAGTTTGAGAAAGATAGGTATCAGCTCTTCTTTAAATGTTTGGTCCTGGACTTTTGTTTGTTGGGTGTTTTTTTGATTATTGATCCAACCTCCTTACTAGTAAATACTTATCTTCACATTTTCAGTTTCTTTCTGATTCAGTCTTAGAAGATTGTGTTTCTAGGAATTTATTCATTTCCTCTAGGTTGTCCAGTTTTTTGCTCTGTAATTTTTCATGGTAATATATTTATGTGATATTGGTTGTAAATTCTCTTTCATTACTGATTTTAATGAGTATTGAAATCATTAAATACTTTCTTTCTGTCTGTCTGTCTTTTTTTTGGATGAGTCTTGCTAACGGTTTATAAATTTTGTTTGTCTTTTCAAGGATTATCCCACCAAGTTTAAATTATGCCAGAAGAGTTTATCTTTTCTAAGAATCAACTCTTAGTTTTATTAATCTTTTTTACTTTTTATTTTACTCTCTATTTTTTTCTGCTCTGATCTTTATCATTTCCTTCCTTCCTCAAACTTTGGGCTTTGTTCCTTTTCCTAGTTCCTTTAGGCGTAAGGTCCGATTTCTGCTGTAGATTTTTCTTGTTTATGGAGGTGGACTTGTATTGCTAGACAGTTCTGTCTTAAAATTGTGTTTGCTGTTTCCTGTTGGTTTTGGAGCAGTGTGTTTCCATTTTTGTTTCTTTTAAGATATTACAACATTTTTTTAAATGTTTATTTTTGAGAGCAAGAGAAAGAGAGAGAGAGACAGAGAGGGAGAGCATGAGCCAGGGAGGGGCAGAGAGAGGGAGACACAGAATCCGAAGCAGGCTTCAGGCTCTGAGCTGTCAGCACAGAGCCCAATGCAGGGCTCAAACTCAGGAATGGTGAGATCATGACCTGATGTGAAGTCAGATGCTTAACCAACTGAGCCACCCAGACACCTTGTCTTAAGATATTTATCGATTTCCTCTTTGATTTCTTTCTTGACTCATTAGTTATTTAGTAGCATGTTGGGTAGTCTCCACGTGTTGTTTGTTTTTTCTCCAGTTTTCTTCTTTTTTTCCTCCATTTTTCTTCTTACAGTTATTTCTAGTATCATACCATTGTGGTCAGAAGAGATGCTTGGTATATCAGTCTTCTTTTAAATTCAAATTGTTTTGAGAGTTGTTTTGTGGCTTAATGTGATAATATTCTGAAGAATGGTCCATGTGCACTTGAGAAGAATGTATATTCTGCTGGTTTTAGATGGAATGTTCTGTATATATCTGTTTGGTATATCTCACCTAATGTTTGTTCAAGGCCAGTGTTGTTTTTTTTTTTTTTAATTTTTTTTAATGTTTATTTATTTTTGAGACAGAGAGAGAGTGCAAGTGGGGGAGGGGCAGAGAGAGAGGGAGACACAGAATCTGAAGCAGGCTCCAGGCTCTGAGCTGTCAGCACAGAGCCCGATGTGGGGCTCGAACCCACGAGCTTCGAGATCATGACCTGAGCCAAAGTTGGACGCTTAACCGACTGAGCCACCCAGGCGCCCCAAGGCCAGTGTTTTCTTATTAATTTTCTGTCTGAATGATGTGTTCATTGACATAGGTGGACTGTTAAAGTCCCCTACTGTTACTATATGACTGTCAGTTTCTCCCTTTGTGTCTGCTAATATTTGCTTTTTCTGTAGGTGTTCCTCTGGTGCATAAATATTTACAAGTATTATATATGTTTTCTTGTTGGGTTGATCCCTTTATCATTATGTATGTAATCCCTGCTTTGTCTCCTGTTACATCCTTTGCTTTAAAGTTCATTTTGTCTGATGTAAATATTGCTACCTGCTTTTTGTCTGATACTAAGTATTGCTACCCCAGCCTTCTTTTTGTTTCCATTTCCATGGAATATCTTTTTTCATCCCTTCACTTTCAGTCTGTGTGTATCTTTAGATCCAAAATGAGTCTCTTGTAGGCAGTATATAGATAGATCTTGTTTTTTAATCCATTTAATCACCTATGTCTCTTGATTGAAGCATTTAATCCATTTACATTGAAAATAATTATTGGTATGTATTTCCCTTTTATTAATGGTTTTCTGGTTGCTTTTGTAATTTTTCTCTGTTCCTTTCATTTTTTTTCTCTCTTCCCTTGTGATTTGATGACTTTTTTTAGTGTTACATTTAGATTCCTTTCTCTTTATTTTTTGTGTATTATAGGTTTTTGGTTTGTCGTTGCCATGAGGTTCATATATAACAACCTATATATTTATCAGTCTGTTTTAAGTTGGTAGTCATTTAAGTTCTAAGCATCCTGAAAGCACTACACTTTTACCCTTTTTTGCCACCGTGTTTTGTTTCTGATGTCATATTTTACATCTTTTTATTTAGTGTATCCCTTAACTAATTATTATACATTCAGGTGATTTTACTAATTTTTCTTTTAATTCTCACACTAGCTTTTTTTTTTTTAATTTTTTTTTAACGCTTATTTATTTTTGAGACAGAAAGAGACAGAGCATGAACGGAGGAGGGTCAGAGAGAGGGAGACACAGAATCTGAAACAGGCTCCAGGCTCTGAGCAGTCAGCACAGAGCCCGACGCGGGGCTCGAACTCACGGACCGCGAGATCGTGACCTGAGCCGAAGTTGGACGCTTAACTGACTGAGCCACCCAGGCGCCCCCACACTAGCTTTATAAGTGGTCGATCCACTGCCTTTTCTATGTGTTTGCCTGTACCAGTGATATATTTTTCTTTCAGGTATTTTCTTATTTTTAGTTACGGCCTTTCCTTTTATGCTTAGCGAAGTCTTTTTAATATTTCTTATAAAGCCAGTTTAGTAGTGATGAACTCTTTTAGCTTTTTCTTGTCTGGGAAACTCTTTATACCCCGTTCACTTCTGAATGATAACCTTGCTGGGTAGATTATCCTTGATCCTTGGTTGGAAGTTTTTTCTTTTTTAGCACTTAAATATATTATGCTCCCTCTCTTCTGACCTGCAAAGTTTCTGCTGAAGAATCTGTGGATAGTCTTGTGGGGGTTCCATTATATGTAACTAATTGCCTTTTCCTACTGCTTTTAAGATTGTCTTTATCTTTAATTTTTGACATTTTAAGTATGAGGTGTCTTGGCATGGATATCTTTTCCATCTCTTCACTGAAGTTCTTACTGTCTTCATCTGTTCATCTCATGAGTTTGGTAAATATCGTTATGACCATTAGTTTGAATTCTTTATTGAGTGGGTTACCTATATCCATTTTGTTTATTTCTTTTTTTGAGGTTTTATCTTGTTCTCTTGACTGGAACATATTCTTCTGTCTCTTTATTTTGCCCAGTCTGTGTTTGTTTTCGCGTTTAGGTTGTTCAGCCATCTCTTGGTCTTGAAGGAACAGCCTTATGTAGGAGTTGTCCTGTGGGGCCCAGAAATGCAATCTGCCCCGGTGCTCCAGAGGTGTTCCCTGTGTGGGTCGCATGTGCCCCCCTGTTGTGACAGGGCCGCAGTTGCTACAGGCATACTGTTAGGCAGAGTTATCATCCTGTCAGCTGCAGGGTCTGGCTGAGCTGCTGGGTTGTATGGGCTTCTTAGTGGGGCACCATCCTCTGGCATCAGCAGTCTTGAGGGAGGATTCCAAAATGGCACTCTCCAGTGCTGGAGATAAGGCTGAATAAACTAGCAAAAATGGCTACTGCTAGTGTCTCAGTCCCTCCTGCCTCTCTGGTGCTTGCTCTGAGATTGGTAAAGTAGATCTCTTTTGCCTATGTTTTGTGCACTGTTTTTATTTGTTTGTTTGTTTTTTGTTTTGTTTTTTAAATCTGGTGTTTTTGCGTTGGTTTCTGGATTGAGTGAGTCTGTGTGTGTGAGCCCTTTGAGAGTCGGTTTCCCTTTCCCTATAGTTCTATAGTTTTTCTGGATATACTCCCTGCTGGTTTTCAAAGCCAGGCATTTTGAGGTCTTGTCTCTCCTGTGTAGGATATAAAGGTTGGGGTGCACAATGTGGAGCTTGAATCTTTTACGCCTCAGGGAAAAGTTCCATACCTTTGAGGTTCCTCCTGTCCATGGAGCACCACACCGGGGGTGTGGTCTATTACTTAGCAATATTTTATCTCTACCCCTTGTACCCATCTTGGTGTTTTCCCTTATTGTGGAGGATCTTTTCATCCAGTATGTAGGTCCTCTTTATAGGGAATTATTTCAAACGTGATTCTAAATTGTTGTGTCCATGAAAGGAAGTGAGTTCAGGATCTTACTACCTACCATCTTGAACTGTGACCTTCCTATTATTAATTGTATGAAGCTGGGAAGGCCAGTCCATTCGGAAATGCAGCTGCATTGCTTTGTGAAGAGTTTTTGCTCTGATGAGAGCTTTTTGTTTAAGAAGAAATATTAGTCTGGAAGAGAACTGCACTAATCTAAAGGTGGATGTTTTGTGTGTGTGGAAATCTGAGACTAAATTGAACTGAAAATATGGCTCTTAGGAAATTAATAAACTTATGTTAAGTGGTTTCTAGGCACCAAATCTTGGTTAAATACGGCTCAAAATAGTCTAAGCTACTGAGGGTAAAATTAGAATAATAATAATCAAAAGAAAATAAACTACAGAATTTTTTGAACTTAGTGTTTTTTTAAGTTTATTTTTATTTATTTTGAGAGAGAGAGAGAGAGAGAGCAAGCAGGGAGGAACAGAGAGTGAGACAGAATCCCCAGCACTGTCAGTACAGAGCCCAGTGTGGGGCTCGAACTCATGAACCATGAGATCATGACCTGAGCTGAAGTCAAGAGTCAGACACTCAATGGACTGAGCCACCCAGGTGGACACTCAATGGACTGAGCCGCCCCAGAACTTAGTTTTTAAAAATTCTCATACTTGAGAAAGTGATTTACCAATCTGTTTCCTAAAAGTAACTTATACATAACATAACACATACATGGTCGAATCTTATTGCCATGTAGAGCTCTGTTTTCTGGTCAACGTTATTCCTTTGCTGCAAGAGCCAGAAGTGGCTTATTCTGAAACTTCCTGTCTCATTTTAAACGTGTTCTGATTGAGAAACTCTGCTAAGTGTCAAAAGAAGTCTGGCCCTCTGTCAAGAGTGATGAGTTCTTCATAAGGAAATTCTGGAATTGCCTCTAGGCAGTATTTTAATAATTTCTTTGGAACCCTTTTTAATTGGTTATGTCAACTCTGGATCTGAATTTTCTAGTTTTATTATTTATTGTGAGTATGATAATTTGTATTTGAAGACTTACTCTGGGATTTATCTATATTCATTGCACATTTATACTAATGAGGCTCAGGATGTATTTTGTCTTTGGCCAACCTGCACACTACTTTCGGGACATTTGAGAAGGGATGCCTTTTAAAAAGTCTGATTTGCAACTATGTATGTATGTATGGTCTATCAAGGTTACATAAAGAAAACTAAGAATTTGTTGTTTAGAGAGTTTAATCCTAAATCGGTGTGTACCACTGAAGCACACAGCTTGAGAGATGTTTTTCTGTAGTATTGAATACAAGAGATAATATACTTCAGAGTGAAAATAAAGTGAGAGAAACTGATGTTTGAGCTTCCTGAATCACAGATTTCAGTGGTCCATGGTCCACGGTCATAGGTGATACACACTTAATCACTTTTGATGGTAGGTTTCCAAGGTACTTTGGTGAGGTAGAGATAAAGGAGTCACTTTAATTCACCACATGATTTTGACTTACATTACTTACTCATAGGTATACTTGAAAGCATTGTGATGTTGTGTAAAGGACATGGCTTGTGGAGTGTTACAGACCTGAGTTTAAATACTAATTATTAACAGTGTGATATTAAATAAATCTAGTTAACCATGCCTACATTTCTTCATCTGCAGAGCAAGTAGGAGTAATGATAATATTAGGACTTTTCATATAGCTATTGTGAGAATTAAACAAAATGACGTTTTTACAACACAAAGAAGAGTCTTTCTTTTAGGACATCCTCCTCCCACCTTCACTCCCACCCCAAGTATCATGGACTGAGAAGTTAACATCATCAGGCGTTGCTCAGAAAGGCAGTTAAAAGTTTAAACGTAAGTTTTACGTATTGATAGTCTTTAGATAAGGTCATTTTGAGTATTTTCAATGAAAGATATTATTTCAGTGAATTTGTAGGCCATCATATTTTAAAAGCAGAAACAATTTTAGGTTAGGTAACCTAGTCTTTAGGGCTTTTTTTTCTTCCACAAATACTGCTCTGGAAGGTGGTCTGGTGTTCAGTCACTTAGGCAAGGAGAGGACCAGTATAGAGGGCTGGGGAGTGTGTCCTTTTTAATTGGGTTACTAGCTTTTTTGAAGGTTTCAACAAGCCTGTTTATTTTTTTTTTTAAGTTTATTTATTTTGACACAGAGAGAGAGAGAGCATGGTGCACACATGGGCAGGGGAGGGACGGAGAGAGAAGGAGAGAGAGAATTCCAAGCAGGCTTTGTGTTGTCAGTACAGAGCCCCACACGGGGCTCCATCTCATGAGCCACGAGATCATGACCTGAGCTGAGATCAAGAGCCAGATGCTTAACTGACTGAGCCACCCAGGTGCCCCCAACAAGCCTTTTTAAAATTTGTGCTTGTAAGGAGTGTGGTAGTTAATCATGCATTTACTGTCACATCTCCTATCTGTTAGCTTGGATGAGATAAATTACTATAAAGATAAACACAAAAGACTTTTAGCATCATTTCTTATAAGATTGTCTTTGGGCAATTTTTTTTTTTTAATGTCCTATAAGATTTGGGTGCCTTATTTGGGTTTCTGTCCGTGGAGAGTAATAGCCAGTTGCTTGCTGAATTCCAGCATTCAAAATAGAAAACAGTAGTTTTTTGAAATAACTTTGTAATCCTTCTGGTTATAAAACCAAAAGTTTTGGTATGCTGCATTTATTATATTTATGATTTTCCTCTTTTCATTTTACCAACTTATAATCTTTTAACCTCAGCAGTTTTCTTATGGGATTTTGAATATTTTTAGTTTTATACATCATATTGCAATATTAGACCATAGTAATCATTTTGCCTGGAATCTTTAAATATTTTTAAAGTGGTTTGAAGAATACATTTAAAAAGTTATCCTTCTGAGTAGCAAAAGTAAATTAATTCACTGCTGTTTTATTGAGTTAGGATACCGAAAACACTTATACAGGTATGATCTTTTGGTATTTATATTGTTGGAGTGTTACTACTGAGCGAGTAACCTTATGCAAACTTTAAAATTCAGCCGGATTATTTATACCTGTTAGTTGCTCGAAGTGAGATATTAGATGAATCATAGAGACCACAATTTGGCAACTTTTAAAAGAGAGTTACAATTGGAGACACTTCTAGGCTTCCAGAAGTGTTGTTTAGAATCTAGGAAATTAAAAAAAAAAAGTCTCAAGTAGTTATGGAATTGGTTGTGAGTTTAGAAACTTCATGTTAACTCTTAAAAAGTGAGAACAAACTGAGGGCTGATGGGGGGTGGGAGGGAGGGGAGGGTGGGTGATGGGTATTGAGGAGGGCACCTTTTGGGATGAGCACTGGGTGTTGTATGGAAACCAATTTGACAAGAAATTTTCATATATTAAAAAAATAAAAAAGAAGAAAGAAATAAGAAACTTCATGTTAGTAAGCAAATTCAAATTACTTAATGTTATAAAAGTTAACAAAAATAAAATTGAGCTATTTCATTCATTTTTTTATTCACAGAGAAACATTTTTAGGGGTACGAGGTACTGAGATAGCTATAGATATGAAGTGATATAGTATGTGCTTTTTCTCTTAACTTTTTTCTTACTCCTTCCCCTCCTACTTTCTTTTAGTCCTTTCATAGTATAAACATTTTGCCTTACTCCTAAATTAGAAACCTTGGAAATTTACTAAGTTTATTTCTCTTCTTCCATTTTTATGTCTAGGTGCCCCCATTTTTTCCTCTTATTCTTTGTCAGTCCTCCCATTTCTGAAGCTACTATGCCAGTTTCATTGCTAGTACGCTACACCACCACTGGAATTATCTTTCAAAAATACCAAGTGCCTGATAATTGATTCAGCCGTTTTTCTATGCTGCTAATGATCACCAACATTATCCGGTTTAGATTCCCTTTATTTCTTTTTGAGAAGAAGCTAATAGGTAGTGAGATCAATAAAGGAACAGTAGTTTGGTAGTGAAGTAAGTGATGGGAAAGTCATGAGCCACGCAGCAGAAAAAATAAATCTTAAATAATTGAGTCCTTTGTAGAGCTAACTTATTATCTGTTCTCTTTCTTATTATAATTAGTTTCGTCCACTTCTGTTTTCTGAGAATTAAAGCTTCCCCAGAATTCTAGAATACTTTCACAGACTTTCCTCCAGCATAATCAAGTATGGTTTGAGTTTTTCTTTTTGCATAGTTTGAACAGGATAAATTACGGTGTTCATGGATAAAAGGTGACAGGTAATGTTATAAAAAGGCAACAGATTAAAAAAAGGAACTCTGAAACAAATGGAATAACATAAGGAGGAGTAGTTAATGAGATGTGGAATAATTTAATTAGTCTGGAACTGAGAATTTAGAATACAAAATAAAATTATGGACAATGCTTAAACTTTCAGCTTATTTAATCTAAAATAATTTCTTCAAAAATCTTATTTTCATGTTAGTTACAGGAACACACTTAAAAGAAGGGAGTACTTTAATTACAAATATGTTTACTTCCTTATTGTACTGTGGAAGATGTGTACTTTGAAAAGTCCCATGCCTTATGTCTGCCAGAGGAAATGGATGAAGACTAAAGCTTAATGGAATTTTTCATCTCATGGAGTCAGGTTGAATCTGCAGCTCTCTTAGGGAAACCACAGTTCCTGGAATTTTCTAACTTTTCTCAGGGCTTAGACTGATCTTCAGGATTGGAATGAACCCCAAGTTCCCAAAGCAACTCTCAGAATTGACTGGCTTCTTTTGGTTTATTTATATATACAGAGTGATTGAGACTGATCTGTTTCTTATTCTAAAGCTAATTCAAACTTGGTACTTAGAGCTTGGTTCTAAATGAATCCTAAATGTAACCAAGATTTGGGAAGAAAAGTTATCTTGTTGGCACCAAGAGAAATAGTAGAAGATATAATCTTTAAATCACAAAAAGTTATTTTCTTGCACTGTATATACGTTGGTTTCTGTCTTGCCTGGAGCTTCTGGTAGTGTGGGATCTAACTTGGTACTGACTGTGGTTAGTGAAAATGAGCATGACTGTGAGAAAATAATGTTATATACTGTTTCAAGATGACGAGTCATTTAGGAAGCAAAGATATGCTTTATTATTAGAACAATGTGGAAGCATTTCATTTACCATAAAAGACAGAAAGAAAGATTTATATTGTGTCAGTACTTTTGGGATTTTTGGCTGTGTAAAGGTTTATAGAGTTAAGGGATTTCATGAACAGAGTGAGTAATGGTCAGGTAAATCACACTTAATATTGCCTTTAAATTAATATAGCATGTTATAATGGTTAAGACCATGTGGCCTCTGGGTTCCAATCACATGGATTCAAATCCCAGCTTTACCAGTTGCTAATGATAAGATCTTGGGCAAGTTAGTGTGCTCAAGCTCCTCTTAGCTTTTTTAAATTTTTAAATTTTTAAATTTGTAAATTATTGTTATTTTGAGAGGGAGGGAGAGAGAGAGAGAGAGAGAGAGAGAGAGAGAGAGAGAGAGAGAGAGACCGCATGTGCTGAAGAGCATAAGTCAGGGAGGGGTAGAGAGAGGGGGAGAGAGAATCCCAAGCAGGCTCAGCGCTGTAATTGCAGAACCTGAGGACGAGCTCGATCCCATGACTGTGAAATCATGAGCTGAGCTGAAATCAAGAGTCAGATACTTAACTGACTGAGCCACCCAGGTGCCCCTGTTTTTTTGTTTGTTTGTTTGTTTGTTGAGTGGTTAGGGTGGAGGTGAGGAGACATTAAATGAGATATACCATGTAAATATCAGCAGCACAGTATAGTAGTAATGTTATTGTTACTGAAGTTCTTTTTCAAGCAACTTTTATTATCTTTAGTTTTCTATTCCCTATCATGGTCCTGATGTAAATCACGGGATCAAAAACAGAAACCTGAATGGGTATTTTTTTTGAGTCATAAAAACACAAGGAGATATTATGTCATAAACTTAAAATTTTAACTGCCCATATTTAGCTTCACAGATAATATGTCTTAACAACATCCATCTTGAAATTTCAAAATAAAAAAAATTAAATTCAGTTAGCCTTGGATGAAAGTTTGGAGTTTTGGAATTTGTTATTTGAGAGAGAGAGAGAGAGAGAGAATGTGCACACAAGTTGGGGAGAGGGGCAGAGGGAGGGGAAGGACGGAGGGAGGGAGGGAGGGAGAGAGAGAGAGAGAGAGAGAGAAAGAGAAAACGAGAACACATCTCAAGCAGGCTCCATGCTAAGCATGGAGGACTGATGTGGGACTTGATTCCATGACTCTGAGATCATGACTTGAACCAAAATCAAGAATTGGATGCTCCACTGACTGAGCCACACATGTGCCCCATGGAATTTGTTAGAACCTTTAGGTCACTAGAATGTTGTTAAGGCAGCCCTGACTCAGGGCACCAGTAGATCAAGTTGATGGGAGCCGCTGGGACAATGATTGGACTATATGCTTCCACAGTGACAGCTGTGGTTCATGTAGAAGGAAAGATAGACATACTTTCATTTTTAAGTGATCTGAAGTGTCTGGAAATAGAGTAGACATTTTCTTTTTTGAATGCTGCTTTGGTACCAGTATATATTAGTTTTCATTGGTGTCACTTGACAGGGTTACATGTAATCTCGTTATCCATCTTTTGAATAACTATTACTGTATTAGACCCTCTTACATAAGTACAGGATTCTTTAATCAAATATGTATATTTTTTTTCACCAAAGGTTAACTTTTGTGGCAAAATGTTCTTTATGAACCATTCATCTCCTTTAAACATTCCTGTGTCTTTTGACATATATATCCCTAGATGACTTAGTTTTAATCATAAGACTAAAATCTATATTAAGGAAAATAAGTTTTGACGGAGGCATTTTATGTATCATTAAAACTACTTTTGTTTAATTATCCTTCTTTCCATTGGGAAGGAACCTTGACAGTAGTTGTTAAGAAAAATATTGGAAATGTTTATATTAAGTTGGGTACAATTTAATTGGACTAAAAAAATATATATGTTTAACAAATAATTTAAAAAACACATGCTAAAGAACGGAAAGTGGTTGCTGTAGGTAGATATCTTTTAGAAAGCTTGAAGGGGCATCTTTTCCATTTCTGTGTCAGAATCCTTGAGAAGATCTGCTTGGCAGTCTCCATTTTTAAGAAGCTTCTCAGGGGGTGCCTGGATGGCTTGGTTGGTTAAGCGTCTGACTCTCCGGTCAAGTCATGATCTCACTGGTTCATGAGATCGAGCCTCAAGGCGGGCTCTGTGCTGACAGCATGGAGCCTGCTTGGGGTTCTCTCTCTCCCTTCCTCTCTTTGCCCCTCTCTCATGCATGCACACACATTCTCTCTCAAAATAAATAAATAAACTTAAAAAAAAAAAAAAAAACCTCTCAGGTGATTTTTGTGCATTGTAATGTTTTAGAAACATTGCTGAACTTTCCACCTACAGCTTTTATCATATTAGCATCTGCTCTTTTGATGGAAACTACTCTTCCTCCATGAGGGGAAGAACAAGGATGAGCTGAGGTACTGTACCTGATGACCTGCCCTGACCTATGCTGTGAAATATCCCAAACTTTCAGTGTCAGTCTTAGTTTCTGCTCTAAGCCCTCTCTCAACTGTGACTCCTGTGGTGACGGATCATGTGAGTGGTGATAACACACTTTATATGTTCCCTGAAGTGTCAGTATTTCCTAGCAAGGTAGGAATTGCAGATGAGGATATTTAAGAGAGCTTAAGTGGTCTTCTGGGGCCAGGTTTGAAACTGAGGTAAATTTATTTTAAAGATCGATACCTGCTACCCTCCTTTTTAGTGGAAAGAAAATGGGCTGTGGATTCAGATATGCTTGGGTTGGAAGTGTGCCTCTCTCATTTATTGGCTTTACTAGCAACTCTTAACACTTCCCTAACTTCGGTGTCTGCATCTAAAAAGTAGGCTCAATAATTGTTCAATTCTAAGGTTATTGTGAGGATTAATGACCTGATGCACATTTTTAGAATGCTTCAGCATATTTTTAATAGTTTTTAACCCAAGTAGGCATTTCAGTAAATGATGACTATTATTTAGCAACTTAAGATAAGGCATATATGCCTTATGAAGTTAACCATTTACAAGCTATATGATTTTGTCACATTATGAAGTATATATTTTTTTCTGTTCCAATGTGGTATGATAGCTAGAAACAAGGAAGATACAACATGTGCATAGGGAATTTTTCAGGGGGGAAAAGCAATGTAGGTGCCTTTTTTGTTGTTGTTGCTACCCATATCCTAGTAAGTTCTAAATTTGATTCTAGCCCAGACCTTTCTTAAATCTCCAGACTATTATAGCTCTGATGTTTACATGGAAATCCCTGCAAGACATCTCCAACAGGTAATCCTTTAATATGCCCTAGTGTAATTTGGTCTCTTTCCTCCAACAGCAGATCTTCTTCCAGGTTTCCTTATATCACTGAATGGAATTGTTATCCAGCTTCATTCGCCACAAAATTGAATCTTTTACCAAATTCTTCTGTTAGCCCATAAATCTTCCTGCCTTCTCTCCCCATCTTTACCACCACCACTTTAGTCTAATCTGTCACCTCACACCTAACTCCTCCCCTTTACCTTTCTTGCTCGTCTCCATAACTCAGCCAAATTTGGTAATTTTTCAATGTGTAATTGATCGATACTATATTTAAAACCCTGTGGTAATTTTGCCTTATTGACTTCTGCCCCATTTTGTCTCACATATGTTCCCTCTCTAGCTGTGACTGGCCCTTCTGCTTCTCTTTCTTGACTCAGAATGTGCTTTTCTCATAATGCTTTGAGACCTTAGTACTTGCTGTTCCTAGACTGCCCCATACTTTTCAGATCTCATCTTAAGTAGTCTTTAGGTCTTTGCTGACCTCTGGGCTAAATAAAATCTCCTGTTATTAAATCTCATGGCTTACCCCTTCCCCTGTTTTTAATAGCGTTGATCTCTGTTTACAGTTACGTATTTGCATCGTTATTGGATACTGTCTGATATCCCAAGTAAAATGTAAGTTCTATGAGGGTTGAGAATTTCCGTGTTTACAAAGGCCTAGAACAGCCCTGACAACAGATGAGAAGTAATAAATGACTGCCTGAAATACATAACTAGGCAATTAAAATACAAAGTGTTTAATTCTAAAGTGAGGTAAGTACAGATGGAGTCACAGTGTTGGCATATTAAACATTGTTATTTGGGAATACTTTAGTTATTGTAACATTTGTTTGATCAGCCTCTAATTTTACTTTTTCTATTAAAAATAAAGATAAGTAGTATTTTGAATTTTAAATTTCCCAGTACAGATTAAGATCTTTCAGAAGTTGATTGTACTTGAATGTAGCTTCAGAGTCAAAACTTCCCCCTTTCCTCACATCTGCACGGGATTTGGAAGCTTACAATTCAAAAACATATAGCTGGTTACATACTTCTTGATGCTTACCATATGGAGCGTGTTCATGTATGTTTGTTGCCTATGGCATAACAATTTTAAAATGCTACCAGAATTTTCAAAGTCAAATAATCATAGATTTTATAGTAGGTTTCTCAGCTTTTATAAAAATTAAAAAGGAATCAAGAAGATTAATATAATGTTGGAATTAAGCTTCTGTGTTGCTCGTTGGTATTTGGACCTCAAGTTAGGTGCATGACTGTTGTTGGCAGCTTGAACTTTTATTCTGAAGACTCTTAAGACTTTAGTATTTTCTTGGAAGTTGGTTTATTACTGTTGTTTACATTTTAAAATTAGTGCTTTGAATAAGATTTTGGTTTCCATCTCTCCTGAATTCTCCCTAGGAGTGCACAACTTCAAAAATAAAGAGGCACAGTCAGCAGAAAAACGAGGTGGTCTGAGCATTTATGCGTTAAATATGCATGTTAATTAGGAAAAAAATTAGAAAAATATGAAAACAGATGTTACATAAATTATTGCAGTCCCAGGGCAGCAGTAACTTATACACTGACAATAATTTTTATATGTGCATGTGTATATCTATTTCTAGATTTTCTCAATATTTATGCAATTCCATAGAGGATAACTAGAAAAAGAACTGGTATATCCTTTCAGTGAGATTAATGGTAAACATGTTCTCTGCATATAGATGGCTGAAGAAGTCTAGTTTCATACAGTATTCCTGTAGAGATAAAGCCTCTGTTAGCTAACTCTGCCTTGTAGGTCTTTTTCTCCTTTTTGGTTTCTCTGATGGCATGCCAATAAAATATTTCATTGGATATATCCTGTCAGAGCAAGAAAGTAAATTACTTTCGGAGCAATGTATGACATGTAGAATTGACCTGAGTGTAAAGTATGTATTTAGAAATAAAACAAATTATAACTACTCAGGATACTGATTATATTAGCAGTTTTTCTTTGGTTATGAATAGCCATTATGAAGTAATAGCCATCATTCTCTGAATAGTATTGACACAGTAGTGTGACAATATAGATTAACTATTATATAAACACACATTTGTGAAATACACATATATTGGAATAGTTGAAAGATATTTGAATGTCCTTCATTCTAAAGAGCCACTCATAAAATAAAAATTTTTTTTATTATTTTTAAATAAAATTTATTTAAATTTTTTTATTAAATAAAATTTATTTAAAATTTTTTATTAAATAAAATTTATTTAAATAATTTAAAATTTATTAAATAAATTTATTAAATTAAATAAATTTAATAAATAAAATTTATTAAATATATAAATAAATATAAAATAAATAAAATTTATTAAATAAAATTTATTTAAATAATTTAAAATTAAATAAAAATTATTTTTACAAAGGAAAGATAAGAAATGGAGACATGTAGCAATTTTTAGCTCAACCATACAGAAAAAGCATGTGACTATATTACTGTCCAAGGAGGCGTAGACTGTATTTAGGTATCTTTCACACATATATTGTATAATTTAGAAATGAATTGTTGGTAATTTTTCAGATAAGATTGAAAGTTAAAATAAGGAAATGCTACGTCAGAACGTAATAAATCATTCTCTTTATCAAACAAACAGAACATGAATTGTATTCAATACAAGAGCATGAAAGTTTCTGGACATCTGTTTAGAGGTCAATGCCACATTCATCTGTTCTTTACAAATCATACTTTGTTACTTGGTTTTAATAGCATATGATGCTAAAATGTGTTTTAAATAATTTCTTTTGAATCTCAGTAGGTTTCAGTTATATCTGTTGTCATAATGCTTTTCAGTTCTGTGGTATTGATTTATGTTTCACATTATAGTACCTAATTACTTTTGTCCTTTTGTACATATGTTGAGCTACTAATAAGTTCTAACAGGTTATAGGGAGTAAACTATATAGAATGAAATCTAGAGAAAAGTGATAGTAATGTTTAGTAATTTGATATTATTATTAAGAGGTTCTTTACTTACGTTAGATAGCTATTTAAGGAAGTCAGTTGTCATTCTTGCAGATTTCATGTAGATTGTATCTGTGTCATATGACTTATGGAAGAATATTAATTACAGGTGATAAGACATTTTTCTTTTTATGCAAAAAAGCTAGGGAAATTACTTTTTACATCACAAATAATATTTACTTGTTGCACTGATACATCAGTATTTGAATTTGACATTTTATTAATGTTTGGAATCCTTTTCAATGGAATTTTTCCCCATGTTTGTTTTCAAATGGCAGTTTTCCATTTTTTTATTCTTTGTAATTTTAGTACTTGCTATTATTTTACTATGTATTAGAATAGTGTGTTTATTATTTGAACACTTTCATGTCAATGAAATGAAGTTGTAATGTGATTTGTTTCATATGGAGGTGTTTTAGATTTAAAGTTTTTGTAGTACCATTTATTTTAAGTAAAATAAAATGGCTTCCTTTCTTCCAGAAGTTAAAATAGATGATAGAAAGAGTGATTAGTGAGTAGGCTAACACTTGTCCAAAAGCTTAAAATAGTATGACCTAAATTTTTTCAGCTTGCCTTTTTATTGTTTGCTTTGGTTCAGGGTTCCTTTTGGGATAGGAATGTGTGAGGCTATTTTATTTATTTATTTTTCTAGGTATTTGCTTCTTTGTCAGAAGCTTGGTTGAGGGAAAACTCAAGTGATCTCTATTTCTTCATTCTTCTTTGCTTCCTGTTTGCCAACCAAGACTTGTATTTGGAGAACTCTGTTGTACTGAATCTGAAGTCATCTTCAGATTAGAGCATGCATTTTCAGGTGTCAGTTAGATTTCTGGATCAATAAAGGTCTCCTGAAAGGTAAGCATATATTTATTCAAAATGTACATTTAAAAATTGGATGCTATCAGTATCTGTCTTAGTCTCTGGGCTGCTGTAACAAAAATTCCATAGACTTGGTGACCTGCAAACAGCAGAAATTTATTTGTAACAATTCTCACACTCTTCACAGAGACTGAGAAGTCCAAGATAAAGGTGCCAGCAGATGCAGTGCTTGATTCACAGACCACCATCGTCTTTGTGTGTCCTCACATGGTGGAAGGAGTGAGAAACCTCTCGAAGGTCTCTTCTTATAAGGACACTAATCTCATTCATGAGGGTTCCACCTGTCATAGACTCTGGGTCTGGAGTCCTCTCTTGTCCAGCAAGAAAGTGGGATGCAGGACTAAAAATGCGAGAGAGGCTAATGTCCTGGGAGGAGACAAAAGTCCCCAGTAAGAGTCCTTGCTCTGTTTTTATGAGGATCAGAAGGCTTACAAGTGTGATGGACATGCACAAAGAGACAACGAAACCATGAACATGAACTCATGGGTGGGGGGAGGGGAAGAGGGTTTTGGAGATACGTGGTGTTAGAGGTTTGGGTAAATACAAAACAAAATCTGGGTGGAAGGTTGTTTACAGCAGAAGAGAGGCCCCACCTCTGTTTACCTAAACTGGCCTAGGGGACAAGAAAGCCTGAGCATGCTACCTCACAGTCAGCAAGGCATCTTTCTTTTGCTAATTAGCTCTGCTCTGGGCAACTTTGCCCCACTGTGGTCTGTAACCCTATTTACCTGTTTACCTAATTTGGTCCTTCCTTCCTGTGAAAGCAGCTTTCTGCTGTACTAAGTTAGGGGGCCTTTCTGCCCTGAATACCTAATCTTGTTGACCTCATCTTGGATGTTTTCTTCCTGAGATTCCCTGTTCCTATACCTTTGTCCTATACTGGGGGCCTTTGCCCCATTTACCTAATGTTATTTACCTAAGCTTGTTTACCCAAACTTGGGTGTGTATATCCTATGACTTTCTATTTCTTTATGCCTTGTTAACTCATCCCTGCAAGCTCAGGGAATTCCTAAGCTTATTCCACATCTCCACCCTTATAATCTATATTCCCATTTCATCGTGTATTCCCATTACATTGGGAATTAAGATTTCAACATGTGAGTTTGGGGGGGGGCATAAACACTTATCAATAAAATATCCTTATTATAGTAATATGTTCTGGAGATTCATTTGTGTGTGCGTGTGCGTGTGCGTGCATGCACGCGTGCGTTTACACAATCTGCCAGATTTAGATTGTAGGCTTTTTCAGGGAATGATGTTGTTCTCTAACAGTTACTCAGAGTTCCCTGATTACTTTCTTTCCACTTCTTACATCTATCTAGTCATCAGTTTCCAATCTTTTCCTTACCCTTTCCCGTATTGTTTTCCTTCTCCTTTAACTGAGCCTTCATAGGGGGCCTTAAAAAATGTTTTCCTGCCAGCGTACTTCCAGCACATTCCATATAGAAGGCTTTTGGTATCCATATCTCTTTCTGTCCCCCTCCCCGCCACCTTCATTAAATTTGTTAAAGGAGTACCAAACTAGAATTATTGAACTTAGAGTTGAAGGTGTCTCAGATAGGAGGAATTCACATTTATTTTAACACAACCATTGTAAGGAATAAAATTTACATTTATGAGCCAATTTCCACAGGCATAAATGTACCAATGAAAGTGAAACAAAAGCTGAAATAGTTTTTACCCTAGCTACCTGGAATGTGTGCAGTGCTCTATGCTATTCTAATCTTTGTATATTTCTCTTACTACATGCTGGTTCCCATAACTAAATTTATTTCCCTGTCTAATAACGGATTGCCTTTGCAATTTCAGAAACCATACTTTACATCACCTGTGTGTAAATCATACTTTACATCACTTGCTCATGACTGACTCATTGGGAAGTAAATGGAATCCATTTGTTTTCTATCTCAGTCAAGCTGCCCTTTATCTATCTTTTCCATGCTTCTCATCTCTCTCTATATTCACTACAAGCTATCACATGTTGTGGTCAAAAAGCTGGGTAACTGCTGGGAAACACCAGAGCACTTAGTTGGTTCTTCTATAGTGAGAACACAGGTACAAATGGTCATATCTCAAAATTTGAAGAAGGGATAAACCTTAGATAGAACCATCCCTTGTAGTTAAGTATATATTTCTTTATTCTCTTCTTGCTTGGTCTCTCTATGTAAATTGTATGTACATGCTGATGCCCTACATTTATCATTTTTGTCCTTTAAAAAATTGCAAGCATTTTTTCTGATTATAAAAGTAAAAGCTGTGGTAGAAAGGATGGAATATATAGAAAAGTAAAAAGATGATAAAAATTATCCCTAATCAAATGCAGAAAAAGAAATTCTAAGAGAGAAGTTCATAGTGAAAAATGTTAACAGTAAGAAAAAAGAAAGAGCTCAAATAACTATATACCTAAAGGAACTAGAAAAAGAACAAACTAGGCCGTAAGGTAAGAGAATAACAAAGAGCAAAAATAAATGAAAATGAGACAAAAATGACAAGAGAAAATATCAGTGAAAGTAAGAGCTATTTTTTCCAAAATACAGACAAAACTAGCTACATGTAAAAAAAAAAAAAAAAAAAAAAGAGGACTCAAAAGATAAAATTAGAAATGAAAGAGGAGATATTATAACTGACACCATAGAAATACAAAGATCAGGGGTGCCTGGGTGGCTCAGTCATTTGAGTGTCCAACTTTGGATCAGGTCATGATCTCACAGTTTGTGAGTTTGAGCCCCACATTGGGCTCTGTGCTGACAGTGTGGAGCCTGGATCCCGTTTTGAGTTCTGTGTCTGCCTCTGTCTTTGTGCCTCCCCTGCTCATGCTCTGTTTCTCTCTTTCTCAAAAACAAATAAACATTAAAAAAAGAAAAGAAAAGAAATATAAAGATCATAAGAGACTACTGTGAACAATTATACACCAAAGAATTAGGCACCTGGAAGAACAGAGAAATTCCTGAAAACTTAGAACTTACCAAAGCTAAATCATGTCAAATAGAAAATTCGAACAGACCAATCACTAGTAAGGAGATTGAGTAATAAAAACCTCCCAAGAAAGAAGAGTACAGGACCTGATGCCTTCACAGGTGAATTCTACCAAACATTTAAAGTAGAATCAATGCCATTCCTTTTCAAACTCTTCCAAAAAATAGAAGAGGAGGGAATACAGTTGACCCTTAAACAACATAGATTTGAACTGATGTGGATTCACTTTTATGTGGACTTTTTTGATAAATATAATATTGTACATGTGTTTTATCTTAATGATTTTCTTAATAACAATTTCTTTCCTCTCTCTTTGTTGTAAGAATATAGTATATAGTACTTATAAATACAAAATGTGTGTTAATTGACTGTTCGTGTTATTGGTAAAGCTTCTAGTCAGTAGTAGGCTAGTAGTAAAGTGTTTGGGGAGTCAAAAGTTATCCATGGATTTTTCAACTGCATGGGGTGCCAATGTGCCCAACCTCCACATTGTTTTAAGAGTCAGCTGTATTTCCAAAGCCATTTTATGAGGCCAATATTACCCTGACACCAAAACTGGATAAGGATGCTACAATGGAAGAAAATTACAGGCCAACATTCCTGATAAATGTAGATGCAAAACTCTTGTACAAACTGAACAGAAGTAAATTCAACAGTCCCTTAAAACGGTCATATACCATGATCAAGTGGGATTTATTCCAGGGAAGCAAGGATGGTTCAACATCCACAAATCAGTCAGTGTGATATACCACATTCATAAAATGAAGGACAAAAATCAAATGATAATCTCAGTAGATGCAGAAAAAGCATTTGACCAAATTCAACATTCATTTATGATAAAAACTGCCAACAAAGTGAGTGTAGAGGGAATGTACCTCAACATGATAAAGGCAGTATATGACAGGTCCACAGCTTACATCATACTGAATATTGAAAGCTGAAAGCTTTTCTTCTAAGATCAGAAATAAGACAAGAATGGCCAAACTTGCCTTTTCCCCCCTTTGCAAGGACCTAACTGTTCTTTACTTGGATTTTTCATCAGAGTTATTTTTGCAGTGAGTAATTATGATGGATGAGGTAATGTTCCCTATATACAAAGAGCCAGTCTCACCATTTTTATTTGACATAGTACTGGAAATCCTGGTGAGATCTGGCAAGAAAAAGAAATAAAAGGTATTCAATTTGGATAAAATGATATTTGGTGATAAAATAATATTTTTGTAAGGTTATCTACTGCCTTTGAAGAAATATCTCACATATCCTGGACTTTTATGAACCAGTAAACCAGAGCTTCCTGGGCCTTTTGCTGAAGTGTCATTCTCAGATTTCTTTTCATTATATTGCTGGATTTGCTCCAATATTGCTTGGATCTCATTGTCATCTTTATTCCTAGGTTTCCTTTAAGTAAATTTTCGGAAGGTTAAATGGTGAAAGGTGTATTTTCTGACTTGTGCATATTAGATAATTTTTTATTGTTTTTCTAAAATATTTTTCTTTTATTCTCACAGTTGATTGATCATTTTGCTGGGTATTTCTAGATTTAAAATGATTTTTCTCAAAACATCAAAGACTTAATCTTTTTCTGCCATCCATTGTTCCTCCTGAGAACTTTGAAGCCGCTGTCACTGAAAAGTGTTCTAGGTGATATCACAGTGAAAACAAAATAGAGATAATTCTTAACTTCATTAAGCTTGAGTTTTAAGGTAGAGAAGTCCACAAGAAGCAAGATAAATGCATTAAATATATAGTAGGTTAGATGGTTGTACTATGAAGGCAAGAGTTGCAAAGGCTCTGGTGTGAGAATATTGCTTATGTGTTTACAGAACAACAGAGTGGTCAGTGAGGCTGTAGCAAAGTGAGGTGAGAGGAGTAGCGATTAAACTGTAGAGGAATCTGGGAATTATCATCTGGTTTATTGTTTAAAAGAATTACAGTTAATTTAAAATCAATTAACAATTGGGGTGCCTGGGTGAATTAGTTGGTTAAGCCTCTGACCCTTGATTCCAGCTCAAGTCATGATCTCATGGTTTGTGAGTTCTAGCCCCACATCTGCTTGGGATTCTTTCTCTCTCCTTCCCCTACTTGTGTGCGCGCTCTCTCTCTCTCTCTCTCTCTTTCAAAAATAAATAAACATTAAAAAATTTTTAAAAAATCAATAATTTTAAGGGAGCAAGGTAGAAGCAGAAGGACCATGCCGAAGGTTAGAGCTGAGAGATGATTGTGGTTTGAACAACAGGATTTCCTGATGGATTAGATTTGAACTCTGAGAGAAAGAAGAGTCAAGAATGACTCCAGTAATGTTTTGGTCTAAATAATAGGAGAGATGGAGTTTCATTTGATGAAGAAGGGGAAGATTATACAGGCTGTGTGTTAAGGGGTTTGGGGGAAGGCCAGGAATTTGGTATTAAACATGTTGAGTTAGAGATGTTTATTATATATTCAAGTGGAAAGGTCAAGAGGACAGATAGACTGGACCAGAGTTCAGGTGAGAGGTCTGGGATAAAGGAGAGACCATGGAAGTTGTCAGTTATAGATGGTATTTTTAAAGGGTTATATTGACACAGTCCAGTAAATATAGCTAGAGGAAATTGAAGGTTCTAGCTTTGGAACACCTTAGGTAAACAGGTAAGGAAAAGTAGAATTACTAGTAGAGAAGTCCAGGGACGGAAAACCCAGTGAGGTAGGAGGAAAACTTCTTTGGCTTTCAGAATATCTGTAAGCTAATGAAGCTAGATGGTATAAATATTTGAAGAAAGGGAAATGATCATCTATGACAAATGTTGCTGAAAGATGAAGTTATGGATGAACTGTGAATTGACTGTTGGATTTAGCAATGGGAAGTCACTGGTGATTTCAGAAGAGTAGTTTCAGTAAAGGACAAAATCTGATTAGAGTGGGTTCAAGGGAGAGTGGAAGGAGAAACATGTGGCAGCTTAACAGCAAAGCTGAGGTCCAGACAGTTTTTTGTTTTGTTTTGTTTTGTTTTGTTTTGTTTTTAAGTAGAAGAGAAGCAGCATGCATCAATCAGTATTGAGAATGCTCCAATAAAGAATTCCTTGGTCACTGAGCTGGAAGACATTTTGAGTAATACCTCCTGAAGATTCATCAATTCACTTGTGCACTTAGGACACCTCTACTGAGAGGATATTTGGTCGACTGTCACTTTACTTAGTACTCTGTCTTGGGGAGCATCCACTGTTATGGATGCAATAGAAATAAGATGACATGTGCCTCTTGTGACTTTATTTTGATTCCCTCTAAATGCAGGTTCTAGCTTATTGCATTACTTTTTAGGCAAGAATAAAAGTTCTCACATTTTCTTTTGATATGTACCCACGTTACATCCTTGTCCAATATGTGAAATATACTATTTTGTGGTGAGTCTGACCAGTACTTCATTGGCTGACTCTGAGAAGGGTCTTCAGGGAATTCTTTTTATAGGTGAATAGTTTAGGTGTTAAAGAGCACTCCTTCATCATATTCTTAGTTGCTTCCCTGTTAAAAACAAACAAACAAACAAAAAACTTTATTATTTAACATCATTTAATGTGTCTCCTTTCCTGGGCTTCAAGTATACATTTGTCCAGTGGGTTGCCATTTTGTCATCTGGGACTTGGTTTCTGGTTTAGGTTACTGACTGAAACCATTTGCAGTGACTTTCCCTTTTTAAGTGCAAAATTTTATGCAAAAATCTTTTTTTTTCTTTCTTTTTTTTAAATTTTTTTTTTTAACGTTTATTTATTTTTGAGACAGAGAGAGACAGAGCATGAACGGGGGAGGGTCAAAGGGAGGGAGACACAGAATCTGAAACAGGCTCCAAGCTCTGAGCTGTCAGCACAGAGCCTGACGCGGGGCTCGAACTCACGGACCGCGAGATCATGACCTGAGCTGAAGTCGGCCGCTTAACTGACTGAGCCACCCAGGCGCCCCGTAAAAATCTTAATGCAAAAACCCCAGCTGTCTCATTCTGACATGCTTGTGTTCCTTTGCAAGGTAATAGTGATGTCCATCCTCAAACCTCTAATAGTTCTGAGTTAAACAAGACGAGCCATTGTCTCTGTGCGGTTTTATGATAGTGGCATATTTTGAGTAACACATAAGGATGGTTTTTAAATCCTGTTCACTGAATTGAAAAACTTTAAGTGGAGATGTTTGAGAACGTAGGGAGAGGGTCAAAGCGTAATTCTGTTTATAGACTCTAAAATGTCATCAGCTTTGAGAGTAGAATCAATCTGAATTCGTCTCTTCATTTGATCAACAGATATTTATTAACTGTTTACCCTATGGCAGGTACTCAGCTAACTTTTAAATACATATGTCATTTTAAGATGTTTTCCTTTATGTTTTGCTAAGTTTATTGTGAATATTTTTAGTTTTTGATATACATGTGCTGTACATTAACTCTCACCTTTTGATAATGGATAAACAGCCAACTCTAGATAGAAATGTGGAAAAGACAGAATCTGTTTCACATTCTCTTTGTTACTCACTTTTAAAAAAGACTTAATGAACAGTGAAATTGACCAACAGTTTCACCTCCTCCTCTTTGCAGTTCTCCTAGTTTTTGTGGTACCTAGTAGACCTGAAAGAAGCATCTCGGAAGGGAGAAGTAATATGACCATATAATCAGACAAATAGACAATGGATCCTTTATAATTGCGAGGTGGCCTCATTTCTATTTTACATAGAAATTTGAAGTCTTTACTTGAGGTTATTCCCATTTAGGTAGGAGTAGTCTGTGAACAGCTCACTCATTTAGAGAGGATTTTAAAGAAGTCTTTAATTTGTAATTATTTGACCGTTATTAAACCAACATTTCATTGTTGAGACAGGATAAGGTTTTAGTTATTAAAACTATGTGTTCAGGATATAAAAATGACATGAACTAATTTTGCCTCAACTTAAGAGTTACTTAATTTTTTCAATATATGTAGTGAGATATTGGCTGGATATTTTGAAAGCCTAAATTACTTGGAATGTATTTGAAACCTCTCTTCTTATGTACTTCTGTTCAAAATGTTACTTATTTTTGGATCATTTATAGTGTAGGCTTAAAGTTTGGAATTTTACATTTCCAGTCTTATAAAGACTTATAAATATATTTATGTTCTATTCAAACTAAATCATTTTATCTACATAATAGTCATTCAGCTGTAGCTGTCTGGAATAAAATTTCTGGAAGTAGGTAGCCATTTTCCACATGAAATAACCATTTAAAAGTGCTTTTCATCTGATAGCATGTATTTTAATTTTTATAAATAGCACAGAACAATGGAAATATTTATGTAGCTAAGGGAGATTATCAGCTCCGGTTCAATAGTATGTTGTTTGGCATTAGTAGGCTGAGGATATTTTATAATTTTTAAAAAATACTTTTATTATTTTTATAAAATACATGTGCTCCTGTTATATCTTGTGTGTTAATCTAATTTCCTATCGTAGTCACCGATTAAAAGGAAATTGTGTACCAGTGGGGTTCTAAAACCTTGACATTATTTTAATCTGATAACAAATGGGTTTAAGTTCATGTTCTTTCAGTTGTTGGCAACAAATCTAAACCTGTATTTTTTGGATTTATGAGGATAAGTCCTGCTTTGGCAATCTTGTAGATCCTCCAGAGAATAGTTAAACAGTGATTAATCATTGTTTCTTCACTGAGTGTGCAGAAAAGAATGGAAAAGCTGCATTTCACACTTCTGAAGCAATTAATCCCCATGATCTTAGCCAGGTTTGTCTTGTAGATAAGTCGGGATACAAAACGGTACCTAATTTATCAATGTATGCATGCCATAAAGTATAAAACACACAATTTATTTCATATCATTTATAGTCAAATGTAAAAAAAGAGTGACTTTGCCATATCCAAGAGTGTTTCCTACATTACCTTCATATAAACTAAGTACCAGAGATTACAATGGGATTCCTGTTTATTGTGCACATCTGGTGCAGTCACTATGCATTTTCTCATTCACTTGCTGGCATTTTTAGTGATTGTGGCATAAATCACCTCGCTAATCAGAAACATAAGTGACGGGAAGTCATCTCCTTTTTTTGAACAATGGGAAAAAACATATGGCTTCTCAGACAGGACTTGGCTGTTATACTATTTATGTGGCATTATATTCTGTATTTAGAATTTCATATTAATTGCAGCGGTTTGATTGAAGGCATGGAATACGCAGGTTTGTGGTCAACGTATTTGTTTTGTACCATTTTCAGAACAAACAGAAGAAGGTAAAATTAAATGCCTTGTATTAAAACATTTTTTTAATAAAAACTACTTTGGGACGAGTTTTTAAGGTTAAGATGAATTAAAGAAAATACATATATTTTAAAATGTGTAGATGTTTCTATGGATGCATAGATATAATAATTACAAGTTTCAATTTAGTTTTCAATTATACCTCTTTCAAAACACTGTATGGATTAGAGTAAAAATTACTGTCCTGCAAGTGCTAAAATATAAATGACAGTAATTTGCTTTTCTAGTAGTAGTGTTTCAAGATGGATTGCATTTTTAATGAATTATTAGTTATTAGTTGGAACCACTTCTGCGCATACTATAACTAAAAGATGAAGTAAAGCTTTGTAAGGTAGGAGAAATTTATACCTGCAGTCTTCAAAGTGGATTGGCTGCTATTTGTTATACAATGCTTGCTATAGATTTGAAGGTATTTTTCCTTTTCCTCAGTAGTCACTTAATTCTCAAAAGGTAGTGACTATAATGGCCTTTCATCCTTACTTGGCTTTTTAATACCTAACTTCTTTATCACTTATCGCTTTCCATTTTCTTACTATTGAGTGGTAAGGAAAGATTTATTTGAATGTTTGCATTTCAAGTGAAAATGTATTTGTTCAGAGAACCTTACGTCTTTTACAGTTTTCTAGATTACATGTAACGATAAATTAGGCAAATTTTTAAACAAATATTTCAGAGCCTATTTATTCAAATGTGTGTTATTTCCTTTGAAGTACTCCCTTTGGGGAAGATGTATACATAATCCATTAATCAACGTATTTTAGGAATGTCTCTTTTTGAATTTTCTTCAGTGGAATTGATGTATAGCTGCCCAAAATGGATACTTTGAGGGGAGATAAGATCCATTTTGTGTATATATGTGCAAGTATTTTCGTTAAAAAAAAAATCAATCAATCATAATAGCTTGTGCTACAGACTGTATATATCTTGTAGATAATTGGACACTCTGCATAGAAATAGAGTTTTGAAAAACTGCCTGAATTTTAAATAAATGGTCACACCTACCCATTTTGTTTTAGACATCTTTTGTGATATCGTCTCAAGGACCACCTGCAGTCGAGTCCACAAATTGAATAAACGTGACATAAGGAGAGACTGTTTTTTTTCTGTTGTCCTTGCTTGTTTAAAAAATGCCACCACCTAGATTCTCTAAGGTAGAGTGTGCTATTTTAAAAAATATATTTAAAATTGAATTGAGACTTTTCTAGATTAAAATTACCTAATCCTTAAAATTACCTGAAATTTATACCATACTGCCTCAGTTCTTGTCCATGTGTATTTTCTTTTATTTCCTTCATGCCTTTAAAGCTTCCTCCTCCTCATTCCCCTGGTGTTTTTTTTTTTTTTTTTTTTTAAGATTGAGATGCATTTGTTGTTTAGAACAATTTTAAAGTCATACAATTTTAAGCACGTATTTTTTTCTTCACCAAAATATAAAAATTATAGGAGGATAGGTTGTTAAAATCTAAGAAATATGCAATTTATAAGATGGCTAAAAGTACCCAAATAAATGACGAAGAGTAAAGAGTTCTATTTTTAGTGAGTGAACACTTTGGAATTTGTTAGTAATGGAGCTTTGAGGAAAAATTTCTTATATAGAGTGCTTGATGGGAAAAATATATTAACCTAAAGCATTTGCTTATTCATCATGTTTATAAAGCCAGAAATTTAATTTCTAAATGTGTATCATTTTTTGAATGGAATTGAACTACTAGTAATGTTGATATTTATTGTACATTTTGTCTAAAATTTGCTTTTTCAGAGAATTTGAATTATTCTTTTTCCTATAGTCTGTTCTTTGTCTCATTTATACTTATACTTGTTGGTGTATCTTACCCTCAAAAGTAGATTCTGATTTGAATGGAATTTGCTAGAAAAGCTATTGTTCTTTCCTTGTGTTCTCATGGCTTAAAGAAGGAATCCTCCCATTGTAGGGATAAATGTACTGGTAATTCCTGGCCAGGGGGATTATCGCTTGTTGTTCCACTCTATAGCTACCCCTTTCCTACCTTGGTGTTCTTCTGGAAGTACCTTTTGGAACGTTGACAGAGGCAGAATGCCTCCTACTGCTGAAGCGCTTTGGGTAGGTGGTGTGCCACTGTTGGCATAATCACAGTAAAGTCCAGATAAAAATATTAACTTGTGGTGCCCGGATGGCTCAGTTGGTTAAGTATCTGACTCTTGATCTTGGCTCAGGTCATGGTCTCACAGTTTGTGACTTTGAGTCCTATATCAGGCTCTGTGCTGGTTGTGCAGAGCCTGTGTGGGATTCTCTCTCTCCTCCTCTCCCTATCCCCCTGCTTCTCTGTCAAAATAAATGAATAAACATAAAAGAATAAACATAAATAAACATAAAAGAAAGGTTAATTTGTGAGCTATTTCCCAAAAGGGAGGCTTTTATTTCTGATTGGGAAATTTGCTTTGCGTGGCAAATATAATTCAGAGATTTTAATGTGAAAAATTTTTTAATTTCATTTGTTGATTTTGAGAGAGACACAGACAGCACAAGAGGGGGAGGGGCGGAGAGCGAGGGACAGAGAATCTCAAGCAGGCTCTGCACTGTCCGCGCAGAGCCCCACACGTGGCTCAAACCCACGAACTGTGAGATCATGACCTGAGCCTAAACCTGGAGTCCTATGCTTAACCGACAGCCACCCAGGCGTCCCTAATGTGAAATCTTTAATGGAGTGTATTGAGTATGAAAAACACGGAGCAAGAAAGGATATTCCATGTTTAAATAGTTCGACTTTTTGTTGTTGTTGGTTGGTTGGTTGGTTTTTGTGTTTAAGACTCTTTCTGGGTAGAGTATTATCAGTGAGGCCCTCGAGTACCACTTCAGGAGTTCAGCCATATCTGGGATGTGGTGACCAGCAGGATTGGCCTGCCGATAGTCTTTAATGTGTAGGAACAAAAGTGATTTTTTTTTTTTTTTTTAAGGAAAATGAAAGAATAAAGAGCCAGAACCTGGTGTTACAGTATTAGTTGTTAGAGAGGCAGCATTTTGGAGTTCATCCAGGGATCTGTTTTCTGGTCCAGATGTCTTAGGCCTTGTGTCGGAGACCTGTGGAGATAGAAAGGTGGATGGGCTGTGAGAAAACAAATACTAACAACAGGAGGATAAAGAGAAATACCGTAAGGTACTTGGGGACGAGCAAGTATCCTCTCGCTTGTATCTTCTAAGCTCAGAGACCAGTAGAAAGGCATTCTTTCTCCTCTTTGCCATGATCCACAGGGTAATTGGCATTTTACAGACTGTGTTTTGCTGGCAGTGTTAGAAAGGCATGGGGCAGCAGTGCTGCTTGGCAGAGCAGTAGTTAGAGCAGAGGTCAGCAGGACTCAGGGCGAGTGGGCGTCCGCTGAAGAAGCCGCAGTGGTCTCTGTCAGTGACAGTGGCCGCCAGTAATCAACAGTACAGAGCAAAGGCAATACCTGGGTGGAAATAACAGATGAGGCCCACCCAAGCTTAATTTGGAGGGAATGGAGTCAGCTGACCTCAAATACCACACAGGGAGAGGCACAAAGAGGGGTGAGATGATCAGTATGGCAGGTGACTGCCAGCTGATTGGTCTTGCTCATGAATACATATGAGATACTTGAGGATGACTCCTTGAAATGTTCTGGGGAACAATTTATAGGGGCTTGTCATCCTGCACTGTGGATCGCATTAGAGTTCTCTAGAGAAACAGATCCAATAGGAGATGTACATATAAAACAGGTATTGGCGCGTGTGGTTGTGGAAGCTAAGAGGTGATGGGGTTTGGGAGTGGTGATGGTGGGGCGTCCAGAGCTGATGGCCAAGAAAAAATTCTTGAGAATTTGGTGCAAAAAAGGTGATTTTATTAAAGCACTGGGACAGGACCTGTGGGCAGAAAGGGCTGCTCTGGGGTTGTGAAGAGTGACTGGTTATAAACTATGGAGATGGGGGTGGGGTAAAAGAAAAAGATTTTCAAAAGTACTTTCATATGCTAAATTTAGAGGCCTCTTGATACTGGAGGTCTTGCTATTGTCAGGCTAAGGTTGTTTTTCCCTATAGTAAGTCATAAACATTAAGACAGTAGAGAGTTTCTGGAGGAATATTTTACCCTGTATTTGCCTCAAGTATTTGTCAATGGGTTGCAGGCTATAAAGAAATTTAATTTTATCTACATTTTCTTCTTGCCTTTGTTCCCTACATCACTATGGAGGGGAGGGTGATGTTAGGGCTCCAGGAAACTGAGTCTGTAGGTTTCTGGAGATTAGGCTATTGATAAGATTGCTTTTTTCTTTTAATTTACTAAGACATTTGAAAACTGATTGGAGACTCTTGTCCTGTATGACTGTGATCTCTATCAGTTAGCCATTTGTTTTTCCCTTTCCTTTGTTCTTGGGCTTCCAGGAGTGCCTGAAGAATGTCACACATATCCCACGGGAGGGGGGGAGGCTGGGGGGTGGGGAGGGTTAGCTTGTGCTTTGCCCTAAGCTTGCCTTTGGCTCCCTCATCAGGAAGTCCCAAGATATGCCCTCTGCAAGCCGGAGAACCAGGAAAGCCTGTGGTGCAATTCGTTCTGAGTCTGAAGGCCTGAGAATTGGGGTGATAAATGTTGGGGGCGGGGAGATAGTCAAATCCTGGTCTGAGTCTAAGTATCTCAGCTGATGCTGAGACAGTGAATTTGCCTTTCCTCCATGTTTTGTTCTATTCAGGCCCTCACTGTATTGGATTATGCCCACCCATATTAGTGAGGGCATTTTCTTTACTCCGTCTGATTCAGATGTTAATCTCTGTGTCTCTCATAACATTTTACCAGCTATCTTAGCATCCATTAGGTCCATCAAGTTGACATATCATATTAGCCATCACAGAGATGAAGGTGAGAACCAGCAAGTATGAGTTACATTATTTTGTAAAATAGCTTACAAATACTAAGGATCTTTTTTTTTTTCCTGTTTTCCACAGAACATTTTGCTTAGTTACCAATGGTGGCAAAAAGTATTCTAGGTGTTGGATCAACCAAGTTAAAATAGGATTCTTTCCCTTGGGAGCTTGCAGTTTATAGCACAGAGAATGGCAATTTGAACAATTAATATCTAGTTGGGGGTGGACAGGGGAAGTTTTGCCCATTAGAGATGCCTTGTGTTGGTCAGGAATGGCCTTCCTCTAGCAATGCTCTCTGGCTGGGGTGCGTATGGCCTTGAATTGAACACTGCTGTGGATCCTGAAGGTACGACAGCTGGGAAGTGTCAGTGTACTGCACTCCTCCCAGCAGTTCCTCTCTGAGTGCTGCACCTCATCCACTGCCACAGTGGGCTATGGGGTTCAGTTGTTGTGAAATAGAAGTAATGCCTACTAGTTCTTTATTTCCTCTTCTTTCGGCAAATTGTTTGTAGACTCAGAAGGTGACTGAGATTGAGCAGATATTAGAATGATTTCAGGAAAGATAACAGCTGACAGATGCAAAACAAAAGAGGACAATGTATTGATAAGACATTAGTTGAGATAGTAGCTCATATAGTCTAGGATTGTTGGGGAAGGAAGTGAAACTAGAAGGGGAACAAGGGATTGAAATTAAGTGAAGTCAAAGAAGTAGATGGTTTCAGTGAGTTTGAAAACACTTGTACTGAGGGAAGGGGTAAGAGGGGATTGTGGCAACAAAGTAGTTTATTAGTTTAAGATTAATAGCCAGATTCCAGGAAATTCTCATACTCTGAAATGTCATCATGTGAATTGGGAATAAAATTTTGCTTGCGGAAAATGACAATTATGTATATATCAAAGAATCACAACCACAAACACCGTGAAAATGTATAACGATATAACCATTTAATTTTAGTAGTGTAACTTTTCTTCAAAGTAAAGTTTCGAAGCCACTTGTATGTTGAGTTTCTTGATTGAGTAAGTCTGTTCATTTGTCAGGAAGTGCAATTTTTTTTTTCTGAGAAATTTTTATGAGTTTTTTTTCAATTTATCTTACAGTCTAAGAAAGTATTTCAGTATTTTTTTCCTCAAAAGAGAAACATGCGAGTTCTGTCTTCTTCTGAAGAGTTTGTGTCTTTATACTTGATAGAAAAATCAGAAATGTGAAAAAACATTCAAAGCATGTATAGCCAAACATTTCTTGAACTGAAAGTAATAAAGGTAAGATAGCAGTTTTAAATACATGAAAACAACTTTTCAGTAGCTCTTCCTTTGTAGAAGAGAATCAGGAATTGCAACCAATAATTCAGACAATTAAAATAATAAGAATGATTGTTAGAAGGGTGGATGAAACTTTATAAAACAAGTATACTAAAATGTAATTGAAGATTCTAGGTGGATGTTCACTGTAAAATTCCTTCACCTTTTCTGTATATTCAAAAATATTTGTGATAAAATGTTGAAAAAATAATATAGTGTCTACAAATTTGAAATGCATAAAAAACAATAGTCTGATGGATAGATGGATAGGTCAGTGATAAAACAAGTATAGTAAAATCTCAGTTATAGGATCTAGATGGTAGGTAAAGGAATGTTCAGTGTAACATTCTTGTAACTTTTCTGAATGTTTGAAAATTTTCAGAATAAAATGTTTGAGAAAATAGTGTCAAACACAACAGTGTTTGGCATTAGAGATTAGAGTTGTACTTGTGTGCCCTTAGACAAGGTAACTACTCTCTGAGCTAGTTTCCTCATAACGTATAGTTTATAGATAGTTTCAGGAATTAGAAAAAATACTGTAAAGCCACTGGCAAATGATAGGCATTTATTTGAAAATACCTCCGATAGTAACTATATAAATTCCAAATTTAGGGATCATATCTTGGTTTTTGCTTAATATATTTAGAATTTCTGGATGTATGAGCCAGTTAGTTATTTGATGGAACTAGGATGAGGTGAATTCAGGGTGCAAATTTTTATTATCAAGACCGCTTAATTTCAACAGTGTCTGTGCTCCTTGTTCAGAGGCTCTGTGTTTTCTGGCTTAGTCTCTAAGTTAATCAGAATTTGACCTTTACTGATGGGAGGGTAGAACCATGCTTATATGAAGGATGAGATCTCTGACTTTCTAGTAACTATCAAGGCAAAGTTTACTGCCTTTAAAAGTATTTTCATTTCGTAAAGTACATAAGTTCCATGAAGTGGAGTTACTGTGTTCCTGTCTTTATTGGTAGTTCCTTCTGAATATATGTATACTATACATCAGTGTGAGGGCTTTTGAGTCACATTAACTTTTTTAGAATATATAGTAAATGTAAATCATACTGCAAAATAATGTAGTTATGAATTATATTTATAAATGTGTAAATATTTACTGCATATAATGTTCACTAGTACTTCATCTGTGACTTTTTTTTCTTTATTTTCTTAAATAAAAACCAGCCATTCTTTGGTTTCTTTTTAAGAAATAAACTTCTATTTTTGGTTTGTTTTGAACTTCAGCTTGAAGTGCATTTGTAAAGTATAATCCTCTTGTTTTTTTATTTGTTCTGTTTCAATATGCAGGATGGATAAAAATTACTGAACTTTTTATATTTATGTAAATTTACTTAAAATTAAATTCAAATTTACTACCATATGCCTCAAGGGCTAAACATAATATAGACTATTATAATCATTTATATAAATTAGTTTTAAAAACCAGTTCAATATGTTGAATCAATATGTCTTGAATTTCATATCTGTATAGTTGTCATCCTAGTAAATTCAATGGCATGTACTTTTACAGCATACAGATTTTAAATAAAATTAAATAGACTTTTCTAGCCTGCATTATGGAGGAACTTCTGTTATCTTCCAGTTGAATGATTTCATATCTAAAAAGAACCCGGCAACTTCAGTGTGAGGCAGCCACGTTTTTTATACCCATCAAATCTGATCGGACAGTTTCATCTCTTAGTAATAATTCACTGATTGGCCTTCGTTTGCTAATCTGTGTGTTATGTAGAATAACATGAAAATAAATTTTCATTTCAAAGGATTGTTCAGGGAGTGGCCTTGTTTTCTTTCTGTGGGTGTTTGCCAGTCTGTGGCTACAAATCTTTGTGAAACTTTAGGGGAATGGCAAGACATCTCTGAATCCACATACTTTTGTGTATTTCGTGTATTTTGTCAGTTAGTGAAGACTGAAAGTACTTTTACTTATGTCTCTGTGTGGAGGGCAGATCTGTGAGATTTTTTGAAATTAAGAGTATCTCCTCTCTCCCTCTCGGTGCCCCTCCCCCACTCTCTCTTTCTCTTTCAAAATAAATAAATAAACTTACAAAGGAAAAGAGTATCCTCATATTCGGATAAGGATCATCAATATTCTAGGAACATCAAATATTCCATAGTTTACCTGAATGAAAAATTTAAGGATAAGTAAAATACTGGCAACTTTTGAGAAGAACAGATACATAAGGAAATCGTGGTAGAAAAAAGCAGGCAATAAACTTCTTGAGCAAAAACCTAGAATAAGAGTAATGAATTATATAGTAAATATATTTTCTGTTGTCAAAATAGAACAGAAGGTTCCTATTCATTCTTAAATCCAGATCTTATTGGAATTTAAATTTTAATTCACTTAAATTCTGATAAAAATTTCAAAAATATGGAAGACTTAAAGTAAGCAGATGTTACAGTATTTGTTTTTGGCTTTGAATGCTAAGCGGTCCAGTGTACTACTATTTTTATGTAATTGTAAAAATCAGGTCATTTTAAGTGCAACCTAACAGTTGTTACATTAGGTTACACTATTTAATGCTTGACAAAGAAATATTTAATATATAAACAAAACCAGTTTCCACCAACCCCTTGACAGTATTCTCTTTTGGTAACCAAATTAATATTTCTCACCTGTTATTTGTTACGTTTATAAAAAAAAATAGAATGACCTATTTTTAAAAAACAGTAATATATACCTTTCTTTACCAATCTCTCATTTTCTCTATTTTCTAAATATAAAATAGGAATGAAAAATGTCTATTTCTTATATTTGTACAAAATTTATTTTCTTAAGCAGGTGCCTATCAGGGTCATATGTTCTAAAATCTTATTCTCCCCACATTCAGAAATGAATGAAAAATGTAGAAAAGCATTTACCTTTAAACTGTCATCTTCTTAAATGCTTCCTAGAACATGATTACCAAAATCTATGTTCTATGAAGAGAAGTGGTAGCAAGAAAACAAGGATTAGAATACTGTCTTAACTCGTTATTTTGATTCAGTAGGTCAGGATTTTTTATTATTATTATTATTATTATTATTATTATTAATTTTGTGTATTCTGGGAATTTTCTACTTGGATGCCTTTTGTTCTTGAATACTTTTTGCCTTTTTATACTTGTGTGTGGTTTTAACCATGTCAGATATAGGTATATTTTGTTTATTTAGACCAATTTCTAATTGTTTTCAGAAAGCATTGAAAGCTGAAGACTCTAAGTAATTTATTTTCAATGTGTAGTATTTACTGCTGTGCTGTATATACATTTTATATTTATGTCAGGAAAGGGTTGCAGAGGGGTGCTTTAGAACCACCTTTTCAGCTCTAAATAGCTATTGTGTACATATGGTAAGGTACTGCTGCTTAACAATTAGTAACTGCTTTGATGAAACTAAATTACATGTTTAAGTTCCCATCAGGAAGTCGCTTCACATATCTGTATTAATGTATTCAAGGCTCGAGAAGGAAAGTTAATTTTCCAGCTTAAATATTTAATTCAAGCTTAAAATTTAGTCTGTAATTAGAGCTCCCAAATGGCAGGAACATGGAGTATTTGTCCATTTTAATTAGATTGTTGTTTACCTATTAATTATATATCATATCTTGTCATATAGTTTTGATGGTAACAGATGGTGCTAGGAGTTAGTAAGGGTTTCAACAAAATAAGATTCCACATGATTTATTAAGTTGCACTTTATTAGTGAGTGGTCTGCTTTAGTCAGGTTATTCGGAATAAGAACTGTGCACCATTCACTAATTTTAGTAATTATCCTTTTGTGGAAATATTGAAGACAAAAAAGTCTGAGACGAGTAATGTCTATTTAGAAACAAAATGAATTACTCTAGGACTATTTATTTTTAAGGAGAATGTATTGTCAAATTGTATAATTGGTATGAAGTTTAGTGCATTTTGCTAGGATAGAAGTCAGGGAATCAGAATTTTATTTATCAGCAAAAATGTAGGCATGGGGATATATATAGTAATGATTCAGGGTATGAGAAATAGTAGGATGATGATTCAGTTATTTTTTACCAAGACATTCCTTCTCTGTCTATTGAATTTAACAAGAAGACAAGGTTCTTTGTTTACCAAAATATCTAAGAGCAGACTGGTATCTAGTGAAATTGACCTACAGAATTTCCATATTCAAAAAGTAAATGCCAACTATATAGAAAGGTCTGCTAAGTTGTTTATACAAGATTTTATTAATTTTTTTGTTACCAACTCAGCTTCCTAAAATGAATGAATTATACATATATATGTATGTCTAGAAAGAAAGAAAAACAGAGAAGAGGGAGAAAAGGGGGAAAGGAAAGAGGGGTTAAATATTTAATCTTTTAATCTGATACAGTTTGAAATTTACTATAGTCTTTAATATGATTAACTTGAAAGTACATTTGGTTACTATTTCTTAGCTCATGAGGTTTTTATTTCAAAAATCTGTATCAGTGTTTTATACCAAAAGGTAAACAGAAGGCCCAGCCCCAGTTTTACTGATTTTAATATTTGCTCTGGAAGGGCTCCCTGGTATGTATCAAATCTTCAAAACTCTGTCCTGTTATATACATTACCTTCTGTAAGCAGCTTGGTTTTGGTTAGTTTTATTTTTATCTTGTTTCTGTCTTTTAATTTGTCTCCATTTAAACCATGTCAATTTTTAGAAATATATTTGTTGGTATCATAACTAATTCTTTATGGTGAGGTGGCATTTTAACGTTAAGTATATGATTCTACATGTTCACAGTAGACTGTTAGAGATGTATCATATGGTACTCATAATATGTATGAAATGATAACTTCACTATGGCCTTAGTTTCATTGCCTTCAGAATGTTGTGAGTGCTTAAAAATTTATCTCAAATATTTTGCTAAACCACCATATGGGAACTTTGCTGAATTATAGTTGCAGTAATTAAAGAGAATATAAAAGGAGAAAAATTGTTATTCTTTTAGTATGCATAGAGCCTTAGTTTGAAAGTTTGACTTCTTAACATTTCTACTTTTTCTGGAAATATGGGATTTTACATTTTTCAGCAAAATTTATCAAATGTATAAGTTTCAACACACACACACACACACACACACACACACACACACACACAAAACTGAATTAAAGCATATAAATGAAATGAAAGAAAACAAATTAATTCCTTATTGATTTTAAAATAATGAAAAGATGTCCTCTATAAAGAAACAAGGTAACTTGATTTCTTTTTTATAAAGCGTGTGAAATATACCATATATTGTTTTGTTTTATCTGGGAGAAAGAAATAACTATTTGGTGACTGTTAACAGAAACAGCAAGTGAAAATAGAAAAATGCTATCTTAGAAATGAGGTTTTCTTTGGGGTTTATTCTCCCCAACCCCTGACTCACCACTTCATCTCTTTGGGGGACTTTTATTTCAACAGCCAACCATGTACTTATTTAACTTTTGCAATGAAAATGGCAGTCTGATTACTTTGTTGGAATTATTAGTTTTTTCTTTACTTAAAATAGCAGTGTATGAAAAATATTTTAGAAAATGTGGTAGTTGATACATCATTTTTATTACTTGATACTAATTTGAACCAAATTAGATTTGTTGACCTGTTTATTATTTTCTTCTTTTCCATTCAACACTAGAGTATTACTCTGCAATATGATAGATTCAGAATTAAAATAAATCTGTAAGCAGTGTTTTCAAGATTTGAGATCTCAGGATTTGATGGATGGATGCTAATTTGTTTTAAAGCACATATAAAACAAGACACCCATTTATCTGTGCTAAGTACTTAAGATAGAGATGATGGTTTGATCAGGTCCTCATCAGTAGTAGTGGGTATGCATAGTTTATACTTGTTTTTTTTTTTTTAATTGGACCTGTTTGGTTGGCTAAAGTGTCCCTAACAACACTGCATAAAAGCATTAATAGCCAATATCCTTTCCTATTTCTGACTGTTAAGAAAAATACATTTGTGTTTTACTGTTGTATCTTCTATCAGTGGTTTTTCCATGCTAATAAATGCTGTATTAAAGAATGACAATTTTATTTTTTATGTATTTTTCATTAGGAATGAGTGTTAAATTTTATCAAGTTTGTTATACTCAATGAAATGATGTTAAGGTCTTTTCTCTTTTAGCTTACTTATGCAATCAGTTAATAGGTTTGCTAATATTAAATTGCCCTTTCATTTCTGGAAAGATACCTTCTTGGTCATGGTATTTTGTGAGATAAGCATTCTTGTACTCTCTTTGTCAGATTTTGGTGTTAGAGTCATGCTAACATGAAACGAGTTGGGATGCATACCTTCCTTTTTTTATGGAACAGTTTAAACATAATAGAAATTATTAATTTCTGGAAGTTTGTTAAAATTTACCCACACTATAATCAAGGTGCCTTTGGTTGGGAGTGAGCAGTATTGTGGTGATGGAGGAAAATCTTTGATTACATTTCTGATAGCTTCTAAATTTATTGGTGTATTCAGGTTCTTTGCAGCATATTGAATTGATTGTGGAAATCTGTCTTTTGTTAGAAAACTATCCATTTCATTAATTTCCCTTTATTTCATTTAGATCTTCAAATTTGTTGGCATAAAGTTGTAGATAATGTTCCTTTTTCTTCCTCTGTTTTTAAAAAAATTTATTTAGGTCTGGGATTGCATCCCCTTTCTTTTTTCTTTATTAAAAAATTTTTTTTACATCTATTTATTTTTAAGAGAGAGAGAGACAGGGCAACAAGTGGGGGAGGGACAGAGAGAGAGAGGGAGACACAGAATCCGAAGCAGACTCCAGGCCCCAAGCTGGCAGCACAGAGCCTGATACGGGGCTCAGACTCACAAACCGTGAGATCATGACCTGAGCTGAAGTCAGACGCTTAACCAAGGGAGCTACCCAGGCGCCCCTACATCCCCTTTCTTTTAACAACTAATACTAAGATGTTGTTGTTGTTTGCTTTCATTAATTTGTTTTTAACCTTTTTAGTGTAAAATAGAAAACTATAAAACAAGTGTGTATCTTGTTGAACTATTGTAAGACAGATGTGCTTGTAATTATCATCCAGTTCAAGAAATAGAGCTTTGCCAGCCCCTTTAGAAGCCCTTCTGTGTGCTTTATTACAGCACCATTTCTGCCTCCAAAAAAATTAACCACTCTTCTGACTTTCAGAATAATGACTTACTTAATTTTCTTTATGGTTTTATTACCCAAGTGTGTATCTCTAACCACAGTTTAGTTGCCAATTTTTAAAACCGATTTTTGCATTTTTAGGTCTTTCTTATTCTATAGTTTTCTCCAACTCTTTCTGTTCTTTATAAGTGACCTATTGAAAACTTGCAGAGGTCACTGCAGTCTGTATTTTGCTGATCCCGTATTTATGGTGCAGGTAAACATTTCCTTCTATATTTTCTTTAAATTGCCAGGTGGCATGAGAGCTTAATTAGATTTAGATTTAATTTCTTAGGCAAGATTATAGGTGCTGTTCTATCCTTTCATCAGGAGGCATATAGTATTTTATCATTTTAAATGTTGGCAGCCATTAATGCTCAAAGTCTAGACCTATTAACTCATTATTTCAATTACTATATGGTGATTTTTTTATATAAGCTGTCTAGAAGTGAAATTTGTTTCAATTTCTGATTATTTAATAAGGATTTTCTTTGGTATTGAAAAAATTCTACATTTGCATTGTGGTCAACAAATGTGGGTTTTGTATTTTTACAGTATTAAGATTATCTTCTATATGTAAATTTGCAGATGTTCCATTGGGATTTGTAAAGAACTTCTATTTTTCTTGTGTTTGTGATTTAAATGCTTTGTATTAAGTCAAATTTATTAATGTATTCTTTAAAAATTTTTTTTATTTTTTACATTTATTTATTTTTGAGAAACAGAGTGAGACAGAGCGGGGGAGGGGCAGAGAGAGAAGGAGACACAGAATCTGAAGCAGGCTCCAGGCTCCGAGCAAGCGGTCAGCACAGAGCCTGATGCGGGGCTTGAACCCACAAACTGTGAGATCATGACTTGAGCCGAAGTTGGACGCTCAACCGACTGAGCCACCCACGCGCCCCTATTAATGTATTCTTTAAATGATGTGTGTTTTTATTTATGTAGCTCTACATGATCAACCAAACTTATAAGAGTAGGCTTGCATTTTAAAAAGATTATCCCTAGTAGTAGTCTTTTAGGATTGTTTAGAGGTATGACCCATACTAGAGGCATGGAGATCACACTGTGTTTTAGTTTGGTGGGGGGGGATTTATCTAAGTGAGAAATGATAACTCTGAATTAAGACATTGGTGATAGAAAATGGAAGATAGATCCTAAAATATTTAGGAGGTAGATGTAGAAAATGAGGGGAGACAAAAGTTTCTAATCTCTGTTTTGTGGTTAAAGGATGATAGTGTGGTAAAGCATGACTTAGAACAGGGGTTGACTTAAGTCTGGTTCATAGGCCAAGTCTGACCTGCCATTCATTTTTGTACAACTCACAAACCAACCATGACTTCTACATTTTATTTTTTTAAGTAAGCTCTATGCCCAATGTGGGGCTTGAACTCACAATCCTGAGATCAAGAGTCATATGCTATACCAACTGAGCCAGCCAGGCACCCCTGAGTTTTTCAGTGTATTTTTTTTAAACATTTCCTTATTTTTGAGAGACAGAGAGAGGCAGAGCATGAGTGGGGGAGGAGCAGAGAGAGAGAGGGAGACACAGAAACTGAAGTAGGTTCCAGGCTCCGAGCTGTCAGCACAGAGCGTGACACAGGGCTTGAATTCACAAATCATGAGGTCACAACCTGAACCGAAGTTGGATGCTTAACTGAGTCACCCAGGTGCCCTGAGTTTTACAGTTTTTAATATTTTAAAATAGTCAGAAGAAAAGTGATATTTCTTGACACATGAACGTTTATATTGTTTAAAAAATTCAATAGAGTAAATCTGAAGATCAGTGATTCATGAATTGGACATCATCCCATCTAGCCAACAGAAAGGAGCTCTGAGGATTTGTACAAAATGGAAGATTTTTATAGGCAGAAAGAAGTGGGGCAAGATAGTTACTTTAGCAAAGAGTAGCTTGTTTCAGGCAACCTTGTCGGGAAGATAGGGGTCTGTCAGACTAAGTCCCTAGTGCTGACCATGTAATTCCAGATTGACTGGTTAAAGGTCATATTCCTGGGAGAGGCTGAAATTGCAAATAGGTTTGGTAGTAAGTCTTGGTTTGTTGATGTGAGGCTAAGCACAAGTGACTCCATTTTGGATCTGTTGTTTCTTTCTTTTTTTTTCTTTAACAATGTAGAATTCAAGTTTCAGTGGCCATAAAGTTTTATTGTAACATAGCCACACTTGTTAATTGACAGCAGAGTTGAGTACAGTAGTTAAGACAAAGACTGGCCCACGAACGAAGCCTAAAATAATGACTGGCCCTTTACAGAATGAGTTTGCCATCTAACTCCTAGCTGAGAAGTACCCTCTCTTCCCCAAATTTTCTCATTCCCATTCAATCTGGCATTCATAACCAATAGTTTCTTAAAGGGCTTTTACTTACTTTTTATTAAAAATTTTTTTTAATGTTTGTTTTTGAGAGAGAGCATGCACAAATGGGGGAGGGGCAGAGAGAAAGGGAGAGAGAATCCCAAAGCAGGCTCTAAGCTATCAGCGCAAAGCCTGACTTGGGGCTTGAGTCCATAACCCTGATATCGTGACCTGAGCCGAAGTTGGACCTTCAACTGACTGAGCCACCCAGGCATCCCAGGGATTATTATTTTTAAAAATCCTACGTATAACTGCATGAATTCAACCCTGTTCCTGACCATTCATTTTTGACGTCATTGATACCCATTCCCCATGCAAAAATTTTTTGGTCTTTTTGTATGATTATTGAAAGCTTTTAAAAGAGAAGCCCATTTGATATTTTTATGCTATTAAATCAGTGGATTTTACTAAATACTGTTCAAACAGTCTTTGCCATTAGTGTTATTAATTTATAATTTAAGGTGATAATTTTATATTGTACAGACTGTTAGGTTTGTGTTTTCCATAGTGTCTCTTTTTTCATGAGCTCAAACTGCAATTTACATAAACAAATTGATTATTAAAAATCATTTTGAGAGCAAATCTGAGGTTTTGGGAAACAAGATTTTGGTTTTAATAAAGATTTGATATTAGAGTTTGTTTACTTACAAAGTTATAGTTTATTGATTTGTTCAGGTATTATAAAATAGAATTTTAGCAAAACAAGAATTCTTGAAAAAAAGGCTGATCTGATAATATGTTTATAGGTAGAAGATTTTTGGTTCTGTTAAAAACAAGACAACAGGTCCTAAATAGACTCTCTTATGCTAAGCCCTACATCACCAGACTGAGACTTAGCTTAATTACAGTATTGGCTCCCCTAGAAATGGAATCTTAAACCAATCAGGAATGGCCTAATCAGTAGCACCAATTAGGTAATCTCCCTGATAGATCCCTCCCATCCCATGAAGAGAAGTGACCTTGCCATAACCACTTTGCTTTTTTGCCTAGTGTAACTTCTTGTTCCTGCTCCCTTCTGCCTATAAAAGTCATTCATTTCCTATAGCTCCTGGGAGCTTCCTTCCGTCTGTTAGATTGGATGCTGCCTGATTCATGTTCTTTGAACAAAGCCAACAAAGTCTTTAAAATATGCTCATCTGAATTTTGTTTTTTAATTGCTATTATAACAATATAAATGGGTACTCTTATCCACAAGAGAAAAAAATTTGTATCATGGGAATTTCTAGTGTTTTTATAACATAGTTGTTCTGTGTAATCAGGAAGCCAGCACTGACCCATCCTTAGAAATGCAAGATGACACTGTTACGGTTTTGTATGTGGTTGTGTTTTTCTCTGCATTTATTTACTGTCTGTCATACATAAATTTCTGATATTTATGTCCTGGCAAATTGGAAAATGTTATCTTTTAATTTCTTTCATCTTCCTATGGCTGTTACTTGTGTTCAGATTAAAAAAAAAAAAAAAAAAAAGCCAGAGGTGACTCCATGGAAGTTGCCAAGAAAAGCATGCAAAATGTATTTCCATTTGAATGCTTGTTAGCAGCAGAGCACATTGTTAAACTTTATATTTTTATTTAGGAGAGTGCTATATTGATATATAAACTTCTAATCCCATCAAATAATTACATCCAAATGGGAATGTTAATTCATTTATGCCATTGTGTGTCCAAGGAGCTCTGAGGAGAGGATCCATCACTCTGTTCTTTTCCTAGATACCCAGATTTCATAGCTATCTTGTAAATATTGTTACTGGGAAATTTTTTAATGTTTGTTATATTAATTCTTGATTTACACTTATTTATCTAGTTCTGTTACAAATAGTTAGAATCAAGTACTTGCTCTTTTACTAATGACAAACATTTATCAGTGCATAACATGCTTTTCATTCATGTTAAGCAGTTTTTATTTTAGTTTTTATTTTTATTTTGTGTTGAAGGAGGAGGGTACTGTAGGTTGCTTGACATGTACATTTTGTAACAGTGTAAAAATTTAAGTTCTCTTTGACTTCTGCACTTTTGGCTTTTCCTGTGTATGTGTTTACCAGTGTCTTAAATGTTCCTTTTTTTTTTTGTTTATCCTTCCTTCTATTCCTCTTGTTTTTTATTCCTACTTTTGGTACTCACCAAAATAATAGAAAGGGTCACTGCCTGTAATTCACTTTGTATGTAAATTATTGTTCTAAGGGCAGTTAATAATGGTTACTTTGTGCTTGTAAGGGGTTTTCTAGTCTATGACAATCATTTATGAAATGTTTTCCTGAATAGTAAAATTAACTAAATTGTCAGGCTTGAAAGTGCATTATCCTTTTGATACCTAAGAGTTGATTTAAGATTATCCTTTAAAAACACCATATACAAACAATTGCATTCTAATAAACTTTCAGAGATGGAAGAGAAAGACATGCAACAAGGTATGTCCTGATCAAACCCTGGAATCAGAGGTTATTCTGGTAGTAGTGTATAAATCAGTATTCCTGAGTTGGGTGATGACTAAATGTGAAGAGAAGATGAAACTACAAGTAACAGAAATGAAGTTTAAAACTTGTCAATTGCCCTTTTTTTTGGTAGGTAAAAACTATTAAATATCAGCATTTTCATATGGTTCAACTTAATACATTCATTATTAACTAGTGTTAGTAAGAAAAACGTAACTGTTAAATATTTGAATGAAGAGATCAATTGAATGGTTGTATCATTTGTAAAGAAAGTGTCAGTGACACTAGAATGGAAAGATCTTATGGGGAAAATTGATGTGTTTTCTAACTTCCAAATCCTATACTCCCTTTAGGAAGGCTCTAACTCAGATCCCATTTTCATAAAGCTTTTACTCAGCACCCAAGTACAGAAAAGTGCTCCGTGATGGGAGAGGATAGAGAACATTATATATTCATTTGTCAGCAACCTTTGTTGATTTTCTAGAATGTGTTCCTGAGTATTGTATAACAAAAAGGAAGACTGAGCACACAAGAACAGTTGGATCCCTATCGTTCTCTCCAAAGGAATATGTTCAACCTAAGCCTCTTAATGTTCTTGCTTATTGTCCTATTTTCTTTTACTTTCTCCTGCCCTATAAGGACATGTACTATCTCCAGCATATGAGAGCTTCCCTATTGGTTACCTTAGCGGTGGCTGCCTGTCAAATTCTGACTAAAGCTTCCCAAATTACTCCTTCATGAACTAACACACCATGATTCTTTTCAAAAATTCTTTTCAAAAGATGTTTCTGGATGAGTTCCTTTTAAAAGAATGGAGTAGTGAAATGATAAATAGTGAGGTTTGGTTAAGGACGTTTTATATTGACTAATAATCTCTTTATAGTGACCTTGGCCTGCCATTTTAATCTTAGGTTAACATTTATGCAATATTTTCTTACCAGATATGCTTTTACAGAGTTGTGGGTCCTATCTGATGCTTTCATATATCTCACTTTAAGAGACAGATGAGGTGAAAGTGGACTATAAAAAGTAGCATACACCACCCAGAAAGAAGATATTACACCCACATAGTAGGCCGAGTGTCTAGTGGAAAGATACAGGATTTAAGGGCTGGAAAGAGTGGTTTTCTGTAGTTTCTTCAACCAGTCCCCTATTGTTGAACACTTGGGTTGTTTCTAGGATTTTACTTTTATAAACTATATTATAATGAATAAGCTTGTATGGATTCTCAGTCCCTTATCTGAAATCCATAGAGGGAGTAGATCTGTTTGGGAATTCAGTTTTTTGGATTTTAGAATTATTAATGTGATGCATGTTCCAAAATTATAGAAGATTTCTGGTGAGGAACACCCGTCCCCGGTAAACAAGCTCCTGTTTCTGATGGAAATTGTATGATTATAACACTGTTGTGTAAATAAAGACTATAATTAACTTCATATTAATTCAAGTCAGATTTTGTTGTCAAATGACTTTATGTCAAAGTTAGGAAATTGCTGTTGGTTTTTGGAGATTGTGGACATGTGTATGTATATGTATGTATGTACAACAGTGCAGAGCCTGCTTGAGATTCTCTCTCTCCTCTCTCTGCCCCTACCTCGCTTGCACTCTCTCCCTCTCAGAATAAATAAATGAACATTAAAAAAAATAAATAAAAGCTTGATGCAAACTTTGAGCGGCAGCCTTAAAGAATTCTTCATAATCACTATTAAAAGGTTATCAGTTAATACAAAGGGTCCTTAACCAAAGCCATATGAACTGCCATTTCTTTATCTAAATATGTTTTCTTGTAAAAGTACAACATTCTATTTTTCACTTATCAGATTGGCAAAAATCCAAAGTCTGGCAACACATTCTAGTAGTAATACTGGGAAAGACCAGCACTTCTTCCATATATTGCTAGTGAGTAGGAAAAAGTATAACAATAAAAAAGGAGAAACTGGCAGTATTTAACAATACTACAATTGCATTTTCTCTTGATACAGAATATCCATATTGGAAACTATTCCCAAAATACACAAGTATGTGGTGCCCCTGACCCTGGGGCTATTTTAAACTGGGCATTCAGGTATCTGAAGGTGTGACATTTAATATATTTTTTTTGATGTTTGTTTATTTTTGAGAGACAGCACGAGTGGGAGAGGGACAGAGAGAGATGGGGACGCAGAATCAGAAGCAGGATCCAGGCTCCGAGCCATCAGCACAGAGCCTGATGTGGGGCTCGAACTGACGAACTGAGATCATGACCTGAGCTGAAGTCGGATGCTTTACCGACTGAAACCACCCAGGTACCCCTGAAGGTGTGACGTTTAAACTGAGAGAGATGAGTGACAAAAGGAAGCCCATCATGAGTGGGAGTCTAGGAAAATGTTATTCCAGGCAGAAGAAACAGGCACTATAGACACTGAAAGGCAGAAATTAGCTTTAGGACAATTCTAAAGTTCCTTAGGCTAGAGAAACCATATATCCTAACATTTAACATGGAATTTTGCATTTTTCAGTGTTTTTGTTTACTATTAATAATGTTCTAGCCCAAAGTCCTGCCTAGGGGACAAAAAAATAAACTTTTAACCATACAAAC